>NW_027189155.1:1296963-1373497 GCF_040958095.1 Procambarus clarkii | reverse complement strand
CCACTATACCAGGGTACTACACCATACGACTGAACCAGGGTACTACACCACACCACTACACCAGGCTACTACACCACACCACTACATAAGGCTACTACACCACACCTTTATAACAGGCTACTACATAACACCACTACATAAGTCTACTACACCACACCTTTATAACAGGCTACTACACCTCACCACAATACCAGGCTACTACCCCTCACCACTACCCCAGGCAACTACACCACTATACTAGGCTAATACACCACACCACTATACCAGGATACTACACAACACCACTATACCAGGCTACTACACCACACAACTATAACAGGCTACTACACCACACCACTATTCCAGGCTACTATTCCACACCACACCACTACACTAGGCTAGTACACCACTATACCAGGCTACTACACCACACCACACAACTACACCAGGCTACTACACCACTATACAAGGCTACTACACCACACCACTACACAATGCTACTACACCACTATTCCAGGCTACTACACCACACAACACCACTACACCAGGCTACTACACCACTGTACCAGGCTACTACACCACACTACTATACCAGGCTACTACACAACACCATTATACCAGGCAACTAAACTACACCAGGGTACCAGGTTACTACACCACACCACTCTACCATGCTACTACACCACACCACTACACCAGGCTACAACACCACACAACTACTCCAGGCTACTACACCAGGGTACTACACCATACCAATTTACTAGGTTACTGTGCTACACCACTATACAGGCTACTACACTAAAGCACTACACCAGTGTACTACACCACAACCCTATACCAGGCTACTACATCACGCCACTATACCAGGGTACTACACCACATCACCAGGTTACGACACCACACCACTATACCATGCTACTACACCACACCACTACACCAGGCTACTACACCACACCACTATTCCAGGCTACTATTCCACACCACACCACTACACTAGGCTAGTACACCACTATACCATGCCACTACAACACACCACTATACCAGGCTACAACACCACACCACTACACCAGGCTACTACACCAGGGTACTACACCTTACCAATATACTAGGTTACTGTGCCACACCACTATACAGGCTACTACACCAAACCACTACACCAGTGTACTACACCACAACCCTATACCAGGCTACTACATCACGCCACTATACCAGGATACTACACCACATCACCAGGTTACTACACCACACCATTATACCAGGCTACTACACCACACCACTATACCAAGTTACTACACCACACCACTACACCAGGCTTCTACACCATGCCACTACACCAGGCTACTACACACCACTATACCAGGCTACTACACCATGCCCCTTTACCAAGGTACTTCACCACACCACAATACCATTCAACTACACCACACCACTACACCAGGCTACTACACCACCGCTATACCAGGCTACAACACCACACCACTACACCAGTCTACTACACTAGTGTACTACACCATACCACTATACCAGGTTTCTATGCCACACCACCATACCATGCAACTACACCACACCACTACACCAGTGTACTACACCACACGACTATACCTCGCTACTACACCATGCCACTATACAAGGCTACTACACCATGTCACCAGGGTACTACACCACACTACTATACCAGGTTATTACACCACACTACTATACTAGGGTACTACACCACACCACTATACCAGGGTAACACACCATGCAACTATACCAGGCTACTACACCACACCACTATCCCTGGCTACACCACACCACTATACCAGGGTACTACACCATACGACTGTACCAGGGTACTACACCACACCACTTCATAAGGCTAGTACACCACACCATTATAACAGGCAAGTACACCATACCACTATACTAGGCTACTACACTACACCACTATACCAGGATACTACACAACACCACTATACCAGGCTACTACACCATGCAACTATACCATGCTACTACACCACAACACTATTCCAGGCAACTACTCCACACCACACCACTACACCAGGCTAGTACACCACTATACCAGACTACTACACCACACCACACAGCTACACCAGGCAACTACACAACTATACAATGCTACTACACCACTATACCAGGATTCTACACCAGACAACACCACGACTTCAGGCTACTACACCACTGTACCATGCTATTACACCACACTACTATACCAGGCTACTACACAACACCATTATACACGGCTACTACACTACACCAGGGTACCAGGTTACTACACCACACTAATATACTATGCTATTACACCACACCACTATACTATGCTACTACACTATACACCACTATACCAGGCTACAACACCACACCACTACACCAGGCTACTACACCAGGGTACTACACCATACCACTATACCAGGTTACTGTGCCACACGACTATACTAGGCTTCTACACCAAACCACTACACCAGTGTACTACACCACACCACTATGCCAGGCTACTACATCACGCCACTATACCAGGCTACTACACCACATCACCAGGTTACTACACTGCACCACTATACCAGGCTACTACACCACACCACTATACCAGGCTACTACACCACACCACTACACTACACCACACCACTACCCCAGGTTACTTTACCACACCACTACACCACACCACTACACCAGGCTACTACACCACACCACTGCACAAGGCTACTACACCACACCACTATACAAGGCTACTACACAACACCAGGGTACTACACTACACCAGGGAACTACACTACACTACTACACCAGGCTACTACACAACACCACTACACCAGGGTACTACACCACACCACTATATAAGGTTTCTACACCATACCACTATACCAAGGTACTACACCATGCCACTATACCAGGCTACTTTTCCACATCACTATAACAGGGTACCACACCACACCACTACCAGACTACTACACCACGCCACTATACCAGGATACTACACCACATCACCAGGTTACTACACCACACCACTATACCAGGCTACTACACCACACCACTATACCAGGCTACTACACCACACCACTATACCATGTTACTTCACCATATCACCAGGCTACTACACCACACCACTATACCAGGTTACTACACCACACCACTATACCAGGGTACTACACCACACCACTATAAAAGGCTACTACACCACACCACTATACCAGGCTTCTACACCACACCACTACACCAGGCTACTACACTACACCAGGGTACTACACCGGACCACTATACCAGGCTACTACACCACGCCACTACTCCTAGCTACTACACCACACCACTGCACCAGGCTAAAACACACCACAACTACACCCACCACTACACCAGGTTACTTCACCACACCACTACACCACACGACTACACCACACCACTACACCACACGACTACACCACACCACTACACCAGGCTACTACACCACACCACTGCACAAGGCTTCTACACCACATCACTACTCCAGGCTACTAACCCCTACCATTATACCAGGGTACTACACCACTCCACTATACCAGGGTACTACACCACACCACTATACCAGGGTACTACATCACACCACTATACCAGGCTACTACACCACACCACTATACCAGGCTACTACACCACACCACTGTACCAGGCCACTACACCACACCACTACACCACACCACTATACCATGCTACTACACCACACTTCTATTCCAGGGTACTACACTACGCCAGGGTACTACACCACACCACCATACCAGGCTACTACACCACGCCACTACACCAGGGTACTACACCACACCACTACACCAGGGTACTACACACCACTATTCCAGGGTACTACATACAGCTATATCAGAGTACTACACACTACTACACCAGGCTACTACACCACACTACTACACCAGGATACTACACCACACCAATCCACCAGGCTACTTCACCACACCACTATACCAGGGTACTACACCACACCACTATACCATGGTACTACACCACACCACTATACAAGGGTACTACACCACACCACTATACCAGGCTACTACACCACACCACTATACCAGGTTACTACACCACACTACTATACCAGGCTACTACACAACACCACTATACCATGCTACTACACCACACCACTACACCAGGGTACTTCCTACCACTATACCAGGTTACTACACAACACCACTATACCATGCTACTACACCACACCACTATACCAGGCTACAACACCACACCACTACACCAGGGTACTACACCAGGGTACTACACCATACCACTATACCAGCTTACTATGCCACACCACTATACCAGGCTACTACACCGCACCACTACACCAGTGTACTACACCACACCACTACACCACACCTACTACACCATGCCACAATAGAAGGCTACTACACTACATCACCAGGTTACTACACCACATCACTATACCAGGCTACTACACCACACCACTACACCAGGCTGCTACACAATGCCACTACACCAGGCTACTACACTACACCACTATACCAGGCTACTACACAACACCACTACACCAGGCTACTACACTACACCAGGGAACTACACTACACCACTACACCAGGCTACTACACTACACCACTACACCAGGGTACTACACCACACCACTATATAAGGCTACTACACCATACCACTATAAAAAGGTACTACACCATGCCACTATACCAGGCTACTACACCACATCACTATAACAGGGTACTACACCACACCACTACCAGACTACTACACCACGCCACTATACGAGGGTGCTACACTACATCACCAGGTTACTACACCACACCACTATACCATGCTACTACACCACACCACTCTACCAAGTTACAACACCACATCACCAGGCTACTACACCGCACCACTATACCAGCCTACTACACCACACCACTATACCAGTGTACTACACCACACCACTATACCAGGCTTCTACACCACACCACTATACCAGGCTACTACATCACACCACTATACCAGGCTACTACACCACATCACCAGGTTACTACACTGCACCACAATACCAGGCTAATACACCACACCACTATACCAGGCTACTACACCACACCACTACACTACACCACTACCCCAGGTTACTTTACCACACCACTACACCACACCACTACACCAGGCTACTACACCACACCACTGCACAAGGCTACTAAACCACACCACTATACAAGGCTACTACACAACACCAGGGTACTACACTACACCAGGGAACTACACTACACTACTACACCAGGCTACTACACAACACCACTACACCAGGGTACTACACCACACCACTATATAAGGTTTCTACACCATACCACTATACCAAGGTACTACACCATGCCACTATACCAGGCTACTACACCACATCACTATAACAGGGTACCACACCACACCACTACCAGACTACTACACCACGCCACTATACCAGGATACTACACCACATCACCAGGTTACTACACCACACCACTATACCAGGCTACTACACCACACCACTATACCAGGCTACTACACCACACCACTATACCATGTTACTTCACCATATCACCAGGCTACTACACCACACCACTATACCAGGTTACTACACCACACCACTATACCAGGGTACTACACCACACCACTATACCAGGCTACTACACCACACCACTATACCAGGCTTCTACACCACACCACTACACCAGGCTACTACACTACACCAGGGTACTACACCGGACCACTATACCAGGCTACTACACCACGCCACTACTCCTAGCTACTACACCACACCACTGCACCAGGCTAAAACACACCACAACTACACCCACCACTACACCAGGTTACTTCACCACACCACTACACCACACGACTACACCACACCACTACACCAGGCTACTACACCACACCACTGCACAAGGCTTCTACACCACATCACTACTCCAGGCTACTAACCCCTACCATTATACCAGGGTACTACACCACTCCACTATACCAGGGTACTACACCACACCACTATACCAGGGTACTACATCACACCACTATACCAGGCTACTACACCACACCACTATACCAGGCTACTACACCACACCACTGTACCAGGCCACTACACCACACCACTACACCACACCACTATACCATGCTACTACACCACACTTCTATTCCAGGGTACTACACTACGCCAGGGTACTACACCACACCACCATACCAGGCTACTACACCACGCCACTACACCAGGGTACTACACCATTTACTACACCAGGGTACTACACACCACTATTCCAGGGTACTACATACAGCTATATCAGAGTACTACACACTACTACACCAGGCTACTACACCACACTACTACACCAGGATACTACACCACACCAATCCACCAGGCTACTTCACCACACCACTATACCAGGGTACTACACCACACCACTATACCATGGTACTACACCACACCACTATACAAGGGTACTACACCACACCACTATACCAGGCTACTACACCACACCACTATACCAGGTTACTACACCACACTACTATACCAGGCTACTACACAACACCACTATACCATGCTACTACACCACACCACTACACCAGGGTACTTCCTACCACTATACCAGGTTACTACACAACACCACTATACCATGCTACTACACCACACCACTATACCAGGCTACAACACCACACCACTACACCAGGGTACTACACCAGGGTACTACACCATACCACTATACCAGCTTACTATGCCACACCACTATACCAGGCTACTACACCGCACCACTACACCAGTGTACTACACCACACCACTACACCACACCTACTACACCATGCCACAATAGAAGGCTACTACACTACATCACCAGGTTACTACACCACATCACTATACCAGGCTACTACACCACACCACTACACCAGGCTGCTACACCATGCCACTACACCAGGCTACTACACTACACCACTATACCAGGCTACTACACAACACCACTACACCAGGCTACTACACTACACCAGGGAACTACACTACACCACTACACCAGGCTACTACACTACACCACTACACCAGGGTACTACACCACGCCACTATATAAGGCTACTACACCATACCACTATAAAAAGGTACTACACCATGCCACTATACCTGGCTACTACACCACATCACTATAACAGGGTACTACACGACACCACTACCAGACTACTACACCACGCCACTATACGAGGGTGCTACACTACATCACCAGGTTACTACACCACACCACTATACCATGCTACTACACCACACCACTCTACCAAGTTACAACACCACATCACCAGGCTACTACACCGCACCACTATACCAGCCTACTACACCACACCACTATACCAGTGTACTACACTACACCACTATACCAGGCTTCTACACCACACCACTATACCAGGCTACTACATCACACCACTATACAAGGCTACTACACCACACCACTATACCAGGCCAATACACCACACCACTCTACCATGCTACTACACCACACCACTATACGAGGCTACTACACTACACCACTACACCAGGCTGCTACACTACACCAGGGTACTACACCGCACCACTATACCAGGCTACTGCACCACGCTACTACCCCAGGCTTCTACACAACACCCCTACACCAGGCTACTCCACTACACAACTACACCCACAACTACACCAGGTTACTTCACCACACCACTACACCAGGCTACTACACCACACCACTGCACAAGGCTACTACACCACACCACTACTCCAGGCTACTAACCCACACCACTATACCAGGCTACTACACAACACCAGGGTAATACACTACACCAGGGAACTACACTACACCACTACACCAGGCTACTACACCACACCACTACACCAGGCTACTACACTACACCAGGTTACTACACAACACCACTAAACCAAGGCTACTACACCACACCACTACACCAAGCTACTACACTACACCAGGCTACTACACTAGACCAGGCTACTATACTACACCAGGCTACTACACAACACCACTACACCAGGGTACTACACAACACCACTACACCAGGGTACTACACCACACCACTATACCAGGCTACTACACCATACCACAATACCAAGGTCCTACACCATGCCTCTATACCAAGGTACTACACCATGCCACTATACCAGGCTACTACACCACATCACTATAACAGGGTACTACACCACACCACTACCAGACTACTACACCACGCCACTATACGAGGGTGCTACACCACATCACCAGGTTACTACACCACACCACTATACCATGCTACTACACCACACCACTCTACCAAGTTACAACACCACATCACCAGGCTACTACACCGCACCACTATACCAGCCTACTACACCACACCACTATACCAGTGTACTACACCACACCACTATACCAGGCTACTACACCACACCACTATACCAGGCTACTACATCACACCACTATACAAGGCTACTACACCACACCACTATACCAGGCCAATACACCACACCACTATACCATGCTACTACACCACACCACTATACGAGGCTACTACACTACACCACTACACCAGGCTGCTACACTACACCAGGGTACTACACCGCACCACTATACCAGGCTACTGCACCACGCTACTACCCCAGGCTTCTACACAACACCCCTACACCAGGCTACTCCACTACACAACTACACCCACAACTACACCAGGTTACTTCACCACACCACTACACCAGGCTACTACACAACACCAGGGTAATACACTACACCAGGGAACTACACTACACCACTACACCAGGCTACTACACCACAATACTACACCAGGCTACTACACTACACCAGGCTACTACACAACACCACTAAACCAAGGCTACTACACCACACCACTACACCAAGCTACTACACTACACCAGGCTACTACACTAGACCAGGCTACTATACTACACCAGGCTACTACACAACACCACTACACCAGGGTACTACACAACACCACTACACCAGGGTACTACACCACACCACTATACCAGGCTACTACACCATACCACAATACCAAGGTCCTACACCATGCCTCTATACCAAGGTACTACACCATGCCACTATACCAGGCTACTACACCACATCACTATAACAGGGTACTACACCACATCACTACCAGGTTACTACACCACACCACTATACCAAGCTACTACACCACACCACTATACCAAATTACTATACCACATCACCAGGCTAGTACACCACACCACTGTACCAGGCTACTACACCACACCCCTATACCAGGGTACTACACAACACCACTATACCAGGCTACTACACCACACCACTATACCAGGCTACTACACCACACCACTATACCAGGCTACTACACCACACCACTATACCAGGCCACTACACCACACCACTACACCACACTACTATACCAGGCTACTAGACCACACTTCTATTTCATCGTACTACACTACGCCAGCATACTACACCACACCTCTATACCAGGCTACTACGCCACACCACTACACCAGGCTACTACATCACACCACTACACCTGGGTACTACACATCACTACACCAGGCTACTACACCACACCACTACACCAGGATACTACACCACACCAATACACCAGACTACTACACCACACTATTATACCAGGGTACTACACCACACCTCTATACCAGGGTACTACACCACACCACTATATCAGGGTACTACACCACACAACTATACCAGGGTACTACACCCAAACAACTATACTAGGTTACTACACCACACTACTATACCAGGCTACTACACAGCACCACAATACCAGGCTACTACACCACACCACTACACCAGGGTACTTCACACAACTACACCAGGGTACTTCACACCACTATAGCAGGTTACTACACCACACCACTATACCATGCTACTACACCACACCACTATACCAGGCTACAACACCACACCACTACACCAGGCTTCTACACCAGGGTACTACACCATACCACTATTCCAGGTTACTATGCCACACCACTATACCAGGATACTACACCATACCACTATACCAGTGTACTACACCACACCACTATACCTCGCTACTACACCATGCCACAATACAAGGCTACTACACAATGCCACAATTCAAGGCTACTACACCACATCACCAGGTTACTACATCACTCCACTAAACCAGGCTACTACACCAGACCACTATACCAAGATACTACACCACACCACTACCCCAGGCTGCTACACCATGCCACTACACCAGACTACTACACCACACCACTATACCAGGCTACTACACCACACCACTATACCAGGCTACTACACCACACCACTATACCAGGCCACTACACCACACCACTACACCACACCACTATACCAGGCTACTAGACCACACTTCTATTTCATCGTACTACACTACGCCAGCATACTACACCACACCTCTATACCAGGCTACTACGCCACACCACTACACCAGGGTACTACATCACACCACTACACCTGGGTACTACACATCACTACACCAGGCTACTACACCACACCACTACACCAGAATACTACACCATACCAATACACCAGGCTACTACACCACACTATTATACCAGAGTACTACACCACACCTCTATACCAGGGTACTACACCACACCACTATATCAGGGTACTACACCACACAACTATACCAGGGTACTACACCACACCACTATACCAGGTTACTACACCACACTACTATACCAGGCTACTACACAGCACCACTATACCAGGCTACTACACCACACCACTACACCAGGGTACTTCACACAAATACACCAGGGTACTTCAGACCACTATAGCAGGTTACTACACCACACCACTATACCATGCTACTACACCACACCACTATACCAGGCTACAACACCACACCACTACACCAGGCTTCTACACCAGGGTACTACACCATACCACTATTCCAGGTTACTATGCCACACCACTATACCAGGATACTACACCATACCACTATACCAGTGTACTACACCACACCACTATACCTCGCTACTACACCATGCCACAATACAAGGCTACTACACAATGCCACAATTCAAGGCTACTACACCACATCACCAGGTTACTACATCACTCCACTATACCAGGCTACTACACCAGACCACTATACCAAGATACTACACCACACCACTACACCAGGCTGCTACACCATGCCACTACACCAGACTACTACACCACACCACTATACCAGGCTACTACACCACACCACTACACCAGGTTACTTCACCAAACCACTACACCACACCACTACACCAGGCTACTACACCACACCACATCACAAGGCTACTACACCACACCACTATACAAGGCTACTACACAACATTAGGGTACTACACTACACCAGGGAACTACACTACACCACTACACCAGGCTACTACACAACATCACTACACCAGGGTACTACAGCACACCACTATATAAAGCTACTACACCATACCACTATACCAAGGTACTACATCATGCCACTATACCAGGCTACTACACCACATCACTATAACAGGGTATTACACCACACCACTACCAAACTACTATACCACGCTACTATACCAGGGTACTACACCACATCACCAGGTTACTACACCACACCACTCTACCAGGCTACTACACCACACCACTATACCAAGTTACTACACCACATCACCAGGCTACTACACCACACAACTGTACCAGGCTACTACATCACACCACTATACCAGGGTACTACAGCACACCACTATACCAGGCTACAACACCACACCACTAAACCAGGCTACTACACCACACTTCTATACCAGGCTACTACACCACACCACTGTACCAGGCCACTACACCACACCACTATACCATGCTACTAAACCACACCACTATACCAGGCTACTTCACCACACCACTACACCAGGCTACTACACTACACCAGGGTACTACACTGCACCACTAAACCAGGCTACTACACCATGCCACTACCCAAGGCTACTACACCACACCACTACACCAGGCTACTACACCACACCACTTCACAAAGCTACTACACCACACCACTACTCCAGGCTACTACATCACACCACTATACCAGGCTACTACACAACACCAGGGTACTACACTACACCAGGGAACTACAATACACCACTACACCAGGCTACTACACCACACCACTATTCCAGGCTACTACGCCACATCACTATACCAGGGTACTACACCACTCCACTCTACTAGGTTACTACACAACACCACTATACCAGGCTACTACACCACACCACTACACCAAGTTACTACACCACATCACCAGGCTACTGCACCACACCACTATACCAGGCTACTACACCACACCACTATACCAGGGTACTACACCACATTACTATAACAGGCTACACCACACCACTATACCAGGCTACTACACCACACCACTATACCAGGCTACTACACCACACCACTATACCAGGCCACTACACCACACCACTACACCACACCACTATACCAGGCTACTACACCACACTTCTATTCCAGGGTACTACACTACGCCAGGGTACTACACCACACCACTATACCAGGCTACTACACCACGCCACTATGCCAGGGTTCTACACCACACCACTACACCAGGCTACTACACCACACCAAAACACCAGGCTACTACACCACACCACTATACCAGTGTACTACACCACACCACTATACCAGGGTACTACACCACACCACTATACCAGGGTACTAAACTACACTACTATACCAGGATACTACACCACACCACTATACCAATTTACTACACCACACTACTATACCTGGCTACTACACAACACCACTATACCAGGCTACTACACCACACCACAACACCAGGCTACTACACCACACCAATACACCAGGCTACTATACCACACCACTATACCAGGGTACTACTCCACACCACTATACCAGGGTACTACACCACACCACTATACCAGCGTACTAAACCATACCACTATACCAGGTTTCTATGCCACACCACTATACCAGGCTACTACACCACACCACTACACCAGTGTACTACACCACACCACTATACCTCGCTACTACACCATGCCACTATACAAGGCTACTACACCATATCACCAGGGTACTACACCACACTACTATACCAGGTTACTATACCAGGTTACTACACCACACTACTATACCAGGGTACTACACCATGCCACTATACCAGGGTACTACACCATACCACTATACCAGGGTAATACACCATGCAACTATACCAGGCTACTACACCACACCACTATGCCTGGTTACACCACACCACTATACCAGGGTACTACACCATACGACTGAACCAGGGTACTACACCACACCACTACACCAGGCTACTACACCACACCACTACATAAGACTACTACACCACACCTTTATAACAGGCTACTACACCTCACCACAATACCAGGCTACTACCCCTCACCACTACACCAGGCAACTACACCACTATACTAGGCTAATACACCACACCACTATACCAGGATACTACACAACACCACTATACCAGGCTACTACACCACACAACTATAACAGGCTACTACACCACACCACTATTCCAGGCTACTATTCCACACCACACCACTACACTAGGCTAGTACATCACTATACCAGGCTACTACACCACACCACACAACTACACCAGGCTACTACACCACTATACAAGGCTACTACACCACACCACTACACAATGCTACTACACCACTATTACAGGCTACTACACAACACAACACCAGGCTACTAAACCACTGTTAAAGGCTACTACACCACACTACTATACCAGGCTACTACACGACACCATTATACCAGGCTACTAAACTACACCAGGGTACCAGGTTACTACACCACACCACTATACCATGCTACTACACCACACCACTACACCAGGCTACAACACCACACCACTACACCAGGCTACTACACCAGGGTACTACACCATACCAATATACTAGGTTACTGTGCCACACCACTATTCAGGCTACTACACCAAACCACCACACCAGTGTACTACACCACAACTCTATACCAGGCTACTACATCACGCCACTATACCAGGATACTACACCACATCACCAGGTTACTACACCACACCACTATACCAGGCTACTACACCACACCACTATACCAAGATACTACACCACACCACTGCACCAGGCTTCTACACCATGCCACTACACCAGGCTACTACACACCACTATACCAGGCTACTACACTATGCCCCTTTACCAGGGTACTACACCACACCACAATACCAGGCAACTACACCACACCACTATACCAGGCTACTACACCACCACTATACCAGGCTACAACACCACACCACTACACCAGGCTACTACACTAGTGTACTACACCACCACTATACCAGGCTACAACACCACACCACTACACCAGGCTACTACACTAGTGTACTACACCATACCACTATACCACGTTTCTAATGCCACACCACTATACCTCGCTACTACACCATGCCACTATACAAGGCTACTACACCATATCACCAGGATACTACACCACACTACTATACCAGGTTACTACACCACACTACTATACTAGGGTACTACACCACACCACTATACCAGGGTACACACCATGCAACTATACCAGGCTACTACACCACACCACTATACCTGGCTACACCACACCACTATACCAGGGTACTACACCATACGACTGTACCATGGTACTTTTCCACACCACTACACCAGGCTACTACACCACACCCCTTCATAAGCCTAGTTCACCACACCATTATAACAGGCAACTACACCACACCACTATACCAGGCTACTACCCCACACCACTACACCAGGCAACTACACCACTATACTAGGCTACTACACCACACCACTATACCAGGATACTACACAACACCACTATACCAGGCTACTACACCACACAACTATACCATGCTACTACACCACACCACTATTCCAGGCAACTACTCCACACCACACCACTAAACCAGGCTAGTACACCACTATACCAGACTACTACACCACACCACACAACTACACCAGGCAACTACACCACTATACAATGCTACTACACCACTTCTACCAGGAATCTACACCAGACAACAACACGACTTCAGGCTACTACACCACTGTACCATGCTATTACACCACACTACTATACTAAGCAACTATACAACACCATTATACCAGGCTACTACACTACACCAGGGTACCAGGTTACTACACCACACCAATATACTATGCTACTACACCACACCACTACACTATTCTACTACACCAGGGTACTACACCATACCACTATACCAGGTTACTGTGCCACACGACTATACTAGGTTTCTACACCAAACCACTACACCAGTGCACTACACCACACCACTATACCAGGCTACTACACCACACCACTATACCAGGCTACTACACCACACCACTACACTACACTACTACACCACACCACTACACCAGGTTACTTTACCATACCACTACACCACACCACTACACCAGGCTACTACACCACACCACTGCACAAGGCTACTACACCACACCACTTCTCCAGGCTACTACACCACACCACTGTACAAGGCTACTACACAACACCAGGGTACTACACTACACCAGGGAACTACACTACACCACTACACCAGGCTACTACACAACACCACTACACCAGGGTACTACATCACACACCTATATGAGGTTTCTACACCATACCACTATACCAAGGTACTACACCATGCCACTATGCCAGGCTACTACACCACATCACTATAACAGGGTACCACACCACACCACTACCAGACTACTACACCACGCCACTATACCAGGATACTACACCACATCACCATGTTACTACACCACACCACTATACCAGGCTACTACACCACACCACTATACCATGTTACTACACCATATCACCAGGCTACTACACCACACCACTATACCAGGCTACTACACCACACCACTATACCAGGGTACTACACCACACCACAATACCAGGCTACTACTCCACACCACTATACCAGGCTACAACACCACACCTCTATACCAGGCTACTACACCACACCACTATACCAGGCCACTACACCACTCCACTATACCATGCTACTACACCACACCACTATACCAGGCTACTACACCACACCACTACACCAGGCTACTACACTACACCAGGGTACTACACCGCACCACTATACCAGGCTACTACACCACGCCACTATTCCTTGCTACTACACCACACCACTGCCCCAGGCTAAAACACCACACAACTACACCCACCACTACACCAGGTTACTTCACCACACCACTACACCACACCACTACACCACACCACTACACCACACCACTACACCAGGCTACTACACCACACCACTGCACAAGGCTACTACACCACATCACTACTCCAGGCTACTAACCCCTACCATTATACCAGGGTACTACACCACTCCACTATACCAGGGTACTACACCACACCACTATACCAGGGTACTACACCACACCACAATACCAGGCTACCACACCACACCACTATACCAGGCTACTACACCACACCACTGTACCAGGCAACTACACCACACCACTACACCACACCACTATACCATGCTACTACACCACACTTCTATTCCAGGGTACTACACTATGCCAGGGTACTACACCACACCACTATACCAGGCTACTACACCACGCCACTACACCAGGTTACTACACCACACCACTACACCAGGGTACTACACACCACTATTCCAGGGTACTACATACAGCTATACCAGAGTACTACACACTACTACACCAGGCTACTACACCACACCACTACACCAGAATACTACACCACACCAATACACCAGGCTACTTCACCACACCACTATACCAGGGTACTACACCACACCACTATACCATGGTACTACACCACACCACTATACAAGGGTACTACACCACACCACTATACCAGGCTACTACACCACACCACTATACCAGGTTACTACACCACACTACTATACCAGGCTACTACACAACACCACTATACCATGTTACTACAACACACCACTACACCAGGGTACTTCACACCACTATACCAGGTTACTACACAACACCACTATACCATGCTACTACACCACACCACTATACCAGGCTACAACACCACACCACTACATCAGGGTACTACACCATACCACTATACCAGGTTACAATGCCACACCAGTATACCAGGCTACTACACCACACCACTACAGCAGTGTACAACACCCCCACACCACTATACCTCGCTACTACACTGTGCCACAATACAAGGCTACTACACCACATCACCAGGTAACTACACCACACCACTATACCAGGCTACTACACCATGCCACTACACCAGGCTACTACATCACACCACTATACCAGGCTACTACACCACACCACTAGACAAGGCTAGTACACTACACCATGGCACTACACTGCACCATTATACCAGGCTACTACACCACACCACTATACCAGGCTACTACACCATGCCCCTACATTAGGCTACTACACCACACCACTATACCAAGATACTACACCACAACACTACACCAGGCTGCTACACCATGCCACTACACCAGGCCACTACACCACACCACTATACCATGCTACTACACCACACCACTATACCAGGCTACTACACCACACCACTACACCAGGCTACTACACTACACCAGGGTACTACACCGCACCACTATACCAGGCTGCTACACCATGCAACTACTCCTGGCTACTACACCACACCACTGCACCAGGCTGAAACACCACACAACTACACCCACCACTACACCAGGTTACTTCACCACACCACACCACTACACCAGGCTACTACACCACACCACTGCACAAGGCTACTACACCACATCACTACTCCAGGCTACTAACCCATACCATTATACCAGGGTACTACACCACTCCACTATACCAGGGTACTACACCACACCACTATACCAGGGTACTACACCACACCACTATACCAGGCTACTCCACCACACCACTATACCAGGCTACTACACCACACCACTGTACCAGGCCACTACACCACACCACTACACCACACCACTATACCATGCTACTACACCACACTTCTATTCCAGGGTACTACACTATGCCAGGGAACTACACCACATCACTATACCAGGCTACTACACCACGCCACTACACCAGGTTACTACACCACACCACTACACCAGGGTACTACACACCACTATTCCAGGGTACTACATACAGCTATACCAGAGTACTACACACTACTACACCAGGCTACTACACCACACCACTACACCAGAATTCTACACCACACCAATACACCAGGCTTCTTCACCACACCACTATACCAGGGTACTACACCACACCACTATACAATGGTACTACACCACACCACTATACAAGGGTACTACACCACACCACTATACCAGGCTACTACACCACACCACTATACCAGGTTACTACACCACACTACTATACCAGGCTACTACACAACACCACTATACCATGCTACTACACCACACCACTACACCAGGGTACTTCACACCACTATACCAGGTTACTACACAACACCACTATACCATGCTACTACACCACACCACTATACCAGGCTACAACACCACACCACTACATCAGGGTACTACACCATACCACTATACCAGGTTACTATGCCACACCAGTATACCAGGCTACTACACCACACCACTACAGCAGTGTACTACACCCCCACACCACTATACCTCGCTACTACACTGTGCCACAATACAAAGCTACTACACCACATCACCAGGTTACTACACCACACCACTATACCAGGCTACTACACCATGCCACTACACCAGGCTACTACATCACACCACTATTCCAGGCTACTACACCACACCACTACACCAGGCTAGTACACTACACCAGGGTACTACACTGCACCATTATACCAGGCTACTACACCACACCACTATACCAGGCTACTACACCATGCCACTACATTAGGCTACTACACCACACCACTATACCAACATACTACACCACAAAACTACACCAGGCTGCTACACCATGCCACTACACCAGGCCACTACACCACACCACTATACCATGCTACTACACCACACCACTATACCAGGCTACTACACCACACCACTACACCAGACTACTACACTACACCAGGGTACTACACCACACCACTATACCAGGCTACTACACCATGCAACTACTCCTGGCTACTACACCACACCACTGCACCAGGCTAAAACAACACACAACTACACCCACCACTACACCAGGTTATTTCACCACACCACTACACCACACCACTACACCAGGCTACTACACCACACCACTGCACAAGGCTACTACACCACATCACTACTCCAGGCTACTAACCCCTACCATTATACCAGGGTACTACACCACTCCACTATACCAGGGTACTACACCACACCACTATACCAGGGTACTACACCACACCACTATACCAGGCTACTACACCACACCACTATACCAGGCTACTACACCACACCACTGTACCAGGCCACTACACCACACCACTATACCATGCTACTACACCACACTTCTATTCCAGGGTACTACACTATGCCAGGGTACTACACCACACCACTATACCAGGCTACTACACCACGCCACTCTACCAGGGTACTACACCACACCACTACACCAGGGTACTACACACCACTATTCCAGGGTTCTACATACAACTATACCAGAGTACTACACACTACTACACCAGGCTACTGCTCCACACCACTACACCAGGATACTACACCACACCAATACACCAGGCTACTTCACCACACCACTATACCAGGGTACTAAACAACAGCACTATACCATGGTACTACACCACACCACTATACAAGGGTACTACACCACACCACTATACCAGGCTACTACACCACACCACTATACCAGGTTACTACACCACACTACGATACCAGGCTACTACACAACACCACTATACCATGCTTCTACACCACACCACTACACCAGGGTACTTCACACCACTATACCAGGTTACTACACAACAGTGGTGTAGTGGTGTAGTGTAGTTCCCTGGTGTAGTGTAGTACCCTGGTGTTGTGTATGAGCCTTGTATAGTGGTGTGGTGTAGTAGCCTGGAGAAGTGGTGTGGTGTAGTACCCTTGTATAGTGGTGTGGTGTAGTACCATGGTATAGTGGTGTGGTGTAGTACCCTGGTGTAGTGGCGTTGTGTAGTAGCCTGGTATAGTGGTGTTGTGTAGTACCCTGGCGTAGTGTAGTACCCTGGAATAGAAGTGTGGTGTAGTAGCATGGTATAGTGGTGTTGTGTAGTAGCCTGGTATAGTGGTGTGGTGTAGTAGCATGGTATAGTGGTGTTGTGTAGTGGCCTGGTATAGTGGTGTGGTGTAGTAGCCTGGTATAGTGGTGTGGTGTAGTAGCCTGGTATAGTGGTGTGGAGTAGTAGCCTTGTATAGTGGTGTGGTGTAGTACCCTGGTATAGTGGTGTGGTGTAGTAGCCTGGTATAGAGGTGTGGTGTAGTAGCCTGGTGATATGGTGTAGTAACATGGTATAGTGGTCAGGTGTAGTAGCCTGGTATAGTGGTGTGGTGTAGTAACCTGGTGATGTGGTGTAGTATCCTGGTATTGTGGCGTGGCGTAGTAGTCTGGTAGTGGTGTGGTGTAGTACCCTGTTATAGTGATGTGGTGTAGTAGCCTGGTATAGTGGCATGGTGTAGTACCTTGGTACAGTGGTATAGTGTAGAAACCTTATATAGTGGTGTGGTGTAGTACCCTGGTGTAGTGTAGTAGCCTGGTGTAGTGGTGTAGTGTAGTTCCCTGGTGTTGTGTAGTAGTCTTGTATAGTGGTGTGGTGTAGTAGCCTGAAGAAGTGGTGTGGTGTAGTAGCCTTGTGTAGTGCTGTGGTGTAGTAGCCTGGTGTAGTGGTGTGGTGTAGTGGTGTGGTAAAGTAACCTGGTGTAGTGGTGTAGTGTAGTGGTGTGGTGTAGTAGCCTAGTATAGTGGTGTGGTGTAGTAGCCTGGTATAGTGGTGTGGTGTAGTACACTGGTGTAGTGGTTTGGTGTAGAAGCCTAGTATAGTCGTGTGGCACAGTAACCTGGTATAGTGGTATGGTGTAGTACCCTGGTGTAGTAGCCTGGTGTAGTGGTGTGGTGTTGTAGCCTGGTATAGTGGTGTATAGTGTAGTAGCATAGTATAGTGGTGTGGTGTAGTGGCATAGTATATTGGTGTGGTGTAGTAGCCTGGTATAGTAGTGTAGTGTAATAGCATGGTAGAGTGGTGTAGTAGCCTGAAGTCGTGGTGTTGTGTGGTGTAGAATCCTGGTATAGTGGTGTAGTAGCATTGTATAGTGATGTAGTTGCCTGGTGTAGTTGTGTTGTGTGGTGTAGTAGTCTGGTATAGTGGTGTACTAGCCTGGTGTAGTGGTGTGGTGTGGTGTGGAGTAGTTGCCTGGAATAGTGGTGTGGTGTAGTAGTATGGAATAGTTGTGTGGTGTAGTAGCCTGGTATAGTGGTGTTGTGTAGTATCCTGGTATAGTGGTGTGGTGTAGTAGCCTAGTATAGTAGTGTAGTTGCCTGGTGTAGTGGTGTGGGGGAGTAGCCTGGTATAGTGGTGTGGTGTAGTTGCCTGTTATAATGGTGTGGTGTTCTAGCCGTATGAAGTGGTGTGGTGTAGTAGCCTGGTGTAGTGGTGTGGTGTAGTATCCTGGTACAGTCGTATGGTGTAGTACACTGGTATAGTGGTGTGGTGTTGCCAGGTATAGTGGTGTGGTGTAGTAGCCTGGTATAGTTGCATGGTGTGTTACCCTGGTATAGTGGTGAGGTGTAGTACCCTAGTATAGTAGTGTGGTGTAGCAACCTGGTATAGTAGTGTGGTGTAGTACCCTGGTGATATGGTGTAGTAGCCTTGAATAGTGGCATGGTGTAGTAGCGAGGTATAGTGGTGTGGTGTAGTACCCTGGTGTAGTGGTGTGGTGTAGTAGCATGGTATGGTGGTGTGGCATAGAAACCTGGTATAGTGGTATGGTGTAGTACCCTGGTATAGTGATGTGGCGTAGTAGCCTGGAATAGTGGTGTGGTGTAGTAGCCTGGTGTAGTGGTGTATTGTAGTTCCCTGGTGTAGTGTAGTACCCTGGTGTTGTGTAGTAGCCTGGTATAGTGGTGTGGTGTAGTAACCTGGTGATGTGGTGTAGTATCCTGGTATAGTGGCGTGATGTAGTAGCCTGGTAAGGGTTGTGGTGTAGTACACTGGTGTAGTGGTTTGGTGTAGTAGCCTGTATAGTGGTGTGGCACAGTAACCTAGTATATTGGTATGGTGTAGTACCCTGGTGTAGTAGCCTGGTGTAGTGGTGTGGTGTTGTAGCCTGGTATAGTGGTGTGGTGTAGTAGCATGGTATAGTGGTGTACTAGCCTAGTGTAGTGGTGTGATGTGGAATAGTAGCCAGGAATAGTGGTGTGGTGTAGTAGCCTGGTGTAGTGGTGTGGTGTAGAAGCATGGTATAGTGGTGTGGTGTCGTAACCTGGTGATGTGGTGTAGTACCCTGGTATTGTGGCGTGACGTAGTAGCCTGGTATAGGGTTGTAGTGTAGTACACTGGTGTAGTGGTTTGGTGTAGTAGCCTGTATAGTGGTGTGGCACAGTAACCTAGTATATTGGTATGGTGCAGTACCCTGGTGTAGTAGCCTGGTGAAGTGGTGTGGTGTTGTAGCCTGGTGTAGTGGTGTGGTGTAGTAGCATGGTATAGTGGTGTGGTGTAGTAACCTGGTACCCTGGTGTAGTTTAGTATCCTGGAATAATGGTGTTGTGTAGTAGCCTGGTATATTAGTGTGGTGTAGTAGCCTGGTACAGTGGTGTAGTAGCCTGGTACAGTGGTGTAGTAGCCTGGTATAGTGGTGTAGTAGCATTGTGTAGTGGTGTGGTGTAGTAGCCTTGTATAGTGGTGTAGTAGCCTAGTGTAGTTGTGTGGTGTGGTGTAATAGCCTGGTATAGTGGTGTACTAGCCTATTGTAGTGGTGTGGTGTGGAATAGTAGCCTGGAATAGTGGTGTGGTGTAGTAGCCTGGTATAGTTGTGTGGTGTAGTAGCCTGGTATAGTGGTGTTGTGTAGTATCCTGGTATAGTGGTGCGGTGTATTAGCCTAGTATAGTGGTGTAGTTGCCTGGTGTAGTGGTGAGGGGTAGTAGCCTGGTATTGTGGTGAGGTGTAGTAGCCTGTTATAAAGGTGTGGTGTAGTAGCCTTATGTAGTAGTGTGGTGTAGTAGCCTGGTGTAGTGGTGTGGTGTAGTACCCTGGTACAGTCGTATGGTGTAGTACCCTGGTATAGTTGTGTGCTGTAGCCAGGTATAGTGGTGTGGTGTAGTAGCCTGGTATAGTTGCATGGTGTGTTACCCTGGTAAAGTGGCATGGTGCAGTACCCTGGTATAGTGGCATGGTGTAGTACCCTGGTATAGTAGTGTGGTGTAGTAACTTGGTATAGGAACCTGGTATAGTAGTGTGGTGTAGTACCCTGGTGATATGGTGTAGTAGCCTTGTATAGTGGCATGGTGTAGTAGCGAGGTATAGTGGAGTGGTGTAGTACACTGGTGTAGTGGTGTGGTGTAGTAGCCTGGTATAGTGGTGTGGCATAGAAACCTGGTATAGTGGTATGGTGTAGTACCCTGTTATAGTGGTGTGGTGTAGTACCCTGGTATAGTGGTGTAATGTAGTACCCTGGTATAGTGGTGTGGTGTAGTACCCTGGTATAGTGGTGTGGTGTAGTACCCTGGTATAGTGGTGTGGTGTAGTAGCCTGGTGTATTGGTGTGGTGTAGTAGCCTGGTGTAGTGGTGTGGTGTAGTAGCCTGGTATAGTGGTGTTGTGTAGTAGCCAGGTATAGTAGTGTGGTGTAGTAACCTGGTATAGTGGTGTGGTGTAGTATCCTGGTATAGTAGTGTAGTGTAGTACCCTGGTATAGTGGTGTGGTGTAGTACCCTGGTGAAGTGGTGTGGTGTAGTACACTGGTACAGTGGTGTGGTGTAGTAGCCTGGTATAGTTGCATGGTGTGTTACCCTGGTATAGTGGCATGGTGCAGTACCCTGGTATAGTGGCATGGTGTAGTACCCTGGTATAGTAGTGTGGTGTAGTAACTTGGTATAGGAACCTGGTATAGTAGTGTGGTGTAGTACCCTGGTGATATGGTGTAGTAGCCTTGTATAGTGACATGGTGTAGTAGCGAGGTATAGTGGTGTGGTGTAGTACACTGGTGTAGTGGTGTGGTGTAGTAGCCTGGTGTAGTGGTGTGGTGTAATACCCTGGCGTAGTGGCGTGGTGTAGTAGCCTGGTATAGTGGTGTGGTGTAGTACCCTGGCGTAGTGTAGAACCCTGGAATAGAAGTGTCTTGTAGTAGCCTGGTATAGTGGTGTGGTGTAGTGGTGTGGTGTAGTGTCCTGGTATAGTGGTGTGGTGTAGTAGCCTGGTATAGTGGTGTGGTGTAGTAGCCTGGTATAGTGGTGTGGTGTAGTAGCCTGGTGTATTGGTGTGGTGTAGTAGCCTGGTGTAGTGGTGTGGCATAGTAACCTAGTATATTGGTATGGTGCAGTACCCTGGTGTAGTAGCCTGGTGAAGTGGTGTGGTGTTGTAGCCTGGTGTAGTGGTGTGGTGTAGTAGCATGGTATAGTGGTGTGGTGTAGTAACCTGGTACCCTGGTGTAGTTTAGTATCCTGGTATAATGGTGTTGTGTAGTAGCCTGGTATATTAGTGTGGTGTAGTAGCCTGGTACAGTGGTGTAGTAGCCTGGTACAGTGGTGTAGTAGCCTGGTATAGTGGTGTAGTAGCATTGTGTAGTGGTGTGGTGTAGTAGCCTTGTATAGTGGTGTAGTAGCCTAGTGTAGTTGTGTGGTGTGGTGTAATAGCCTGGTATAGTGGTGTACTAGCCTATTGTAGTGGTGTGGTGTGGAATAGTAGCCTGGAATACTGGTGTGGTGTAGTAGCCTGGTATTGTTGTGTGGTGTAGTAGCCTGGTATAGTGGTGTTGTGTAGTATCCTGGTAAAGTGGTGCGGTGTATTAGCCTAGTATAGTAGTGTAGTTGCCTGGTGTAGTGGTGAGGGGTAGTAGCCTGGTATTGTGGTGAGGTGTAGTAGCCTGTTATAAAGGTGTGGTGTAGTAGCCTTATGTAGTAGTGTGGTGTAGTAGCCTGGTGTAGTGGTGTGGTGTAGTACCCTGGTACAGTCGTATGGTGTAGTACCCTGGTAAAGTTGTGTGCTGTAGCCAGGTATAGTGGTGTGGTGTAGTAGCCTGGTATAGTTGCATGGTGTGTTACCCTGGTATAGTGGCATGGTGCAGTACCCTGGCATAGTGGCATGGTGTAGTACCCTGGTATAGTAGTGTGGTGTAGTAACTTGGTATAGGAACCTGGTATAGTAGTGTGGTGTAGTACCCTGGTGATATGGTGTAGTAGCCTTGTATAGTGGCATGGTGTAGTAGCGAGGTATAGTGGAGTGGTGTAGTACACTGGTGTAGTGGTGTGGTGTAGTAGCCTGGTATAGTGGTGTGGCATAGAAACCTGGTATAGTGGTATGGTGTAGTACCCTGTTATAGTGGTGTGGTGTAGTACCCTGGTATAGTGGTGTAATGTAGTACCCTGGTATAGTGGTGTGGTGTAGTACCCTGGTATAGTGGTGTGGTGTAGTACCCTGGTATAGTGGTGTGGTGTAGTAGCCTGGTGTATTGGTGTGGTGTAGTAGCCTGGTGTAGTGGTGTGGTGTAGTAGCCTGGTATAGTGGTGTTGTGTTGTAGCCAGGTATAGTAGTGTGGTGTAGTAACCTGGTATAGTGGTGTGGTGTAGTATCCTGGTATAGTAGTGTAGTGTAGTACCCTGGTATAGTGGTGTGGTGTAGTACCCTGGTGAAGTGGTGTGGTGTAGTACACTGGTACAGTGGTGTGGTGTAGTAGCCTGGTACAGTTGCATGGTGTGTTACCCTGGTATAGTGGCATGGTGCAGTACCCTGGTATAGTGGCATGGTGTAGTACCCTAGTATAGAAGTGTGGTGTAGTAACTTGGTATAGGAACCTGGTATAGTAGTGTGGTGTAGTACCCTGGTGATATGGTGTAGTAGCCTTGTATAGTGACATGGTGTAGTAGCGAGGTATAGTGGTGTGGTGTAGTACACTAGTGTAGTGGTGTGGTGTAGTAGCCTGGTATAGTGGTGTGGTGTAGTAGCCTGGTGTTTTGGTGTGGTGTAGTAGCCTGGTGTAGTGGTGTGGTGTAATACCCTGGCGTAGTGGCGTGGTGTAGTAGCCTGGTATAGTGGTGTGGTGTAGTACCCTGGCGTAGTGTAGAACCCTGGAATAGAAGTGTCTTGTAGTAGCCTGGTATAGTGGTGTGGTGTAGTGGTGTGGTGTAGTGTCCTGGTATAGTGGTGTGGTGTAGTAGCCTGGTATAGTGGTGTGGTGTAGTAGCCTGGTATAGTGGTGTGGTGTAGCCTGGTATAGTAATGTAGTGTAGTACCCTGGTATAGTGGTGTGGTGCAGTAGCCTGGTGATTTGGTGTAGTAACTTGGTATAGTGGTGTGGTGTAGTAGCCTGGTATAGTGGTGTGGTGTAGTAACCTAGTAGAGTGGTGTGGTGTAGTAACCTGGTATAGTGGTGTGGCGTAGTAGCCTGGTACAGTGGTGTGGTGTAGTAGCCTGGTGATGTAGTGTAGTAACTTGGTATAGTGGTGTGGTGTAGTAGCATGGTATAGTGGTGTGGTGTAGTAGCCTGGTGTAGTGGTGTAGTGTAGTTCCCTGGTGTAGTGTAGTACCCTGGTGTTGTGTAATAGCCTTGTATAGTGGTGTGATGTAGTAGCCTGGTATAGTGGTGTGGCATAGAAACCTGGTATAGTGGTATGGTGTAGTACCCTGTTATATTGGTGTGGTGTAGTACCCTGGTATAGTGGTGTAATGTAGTAACCTGGTATAGTGGTGTGGTGTAGTACCCTGGTATAGTGGTGTGGTGTAGTACCCTGGTATAGTGGTGTGGTGTAGTAGCCTGGTGTATTGGTGTGGTGTAGTAGCCTGGTGTAGTGGTGTGGTGTAGTAGCCTGGTATAGTGGTGTTGTGTAGTAGCCAGGTATAGTAGTGTGGTGTAGTAACCTGGTATAGTGGTGTGGTGTTGTATCCTGGTATAGTAGTGTAGTGTAGTACCCTGGTATAGTGGTGTGGTGTAGTACCCTGGTGAAGTGGTGTGGTGTAGTACACTGGTACAGTGGTGTGGTGTAGTAGCCTGGTATAGTTGCATGGTGTGTTACCCTGGTATAGTGGCATGGTGCAGTACCCTGGTATAGTGGCATAGTGTAGTACCCTGGTATAGTAGTGTGGTGTAGTACCCTGGTGATATGGTGTAGTAGCCTTGTATAGTGACATGGTGTAGTAGCGAGGTATAGTGGTGTTGTGTAGTACACTGGTGTAGTGGTGTGGTGTAGTAGCCTGGTATAGTGGTGTGGCATAGAAACCTGGTATAGTTGTATGGTGTAGTACCCTGTTATAGTGGTGTGGTGTAGTACCCTGGTATTGTGGTGTAATGTAGTACCCTGGTATAGTGGTGTGGTGTAGTACCCTGGTATAGTGGTGTGGTGTAGTACCCTGGTATAGTGGTGTGGTGTAGTAGCCTGGTGTATTGGTGTGGTGTAGTAGCCTGGTGTAGTGGTGTGGTGTAGTAGCCTGGTATAGTGGTGTTGTGTAGTAGCCAGGTATAGTAGTGTGGTGTAGTAACCTGGTATAGTGGTGTGGTGTAGTATCCTGGTATAGTAGTGTAGTGTAGTACCCTGGTATAGTGGTGTGGTGTAGTACCCTGGTGAAGTGGTGTGGTGTAGTACACTGGTACAGTGGTGTGGTGTAGTAGCCTGGTGTTTTGGTGTGGTGTAGTAGCCTGGTGTAGTGGTGTGGTGTAATACCCTGGCGTAGTGGCGTGGTGTAGTAGCCTGGTATAGTGGTGTGGTGTAGTACCCTGGCGTAGTGCAGAACCCTGGAATAGAAGTGTCTTGTAGTAGCCTGGTATAGTGGTGTGGTGTAGTGGTGTGGTGTAGTGTCCTGGTATAGTGGTGTGGTGTAGTAGCCTGGTATAGTGGTGTGGTGTAGTAGCCTGGTATAGTGGTGTGGTGTAGCCTGGTATAGTAATGTAGTGTAGTACCCTGGTATAGTGGTGTGGTGTAGTAGCCTGGTATAGTGGTGTGGTGCAGTAGCCTGGTGATGTGGTGTAGTAACTTGGTATAGTGGTGTGGTGTAGTAGCCTGGTATAGTGGTGTGGTGTAGTAACCTAGTAGAGTGGTGTGGTGTAGTAACCTGGTAAAGTGGTGTGGCGTAGTAGCCTGGTACAGTGGTGTGGTGTAGTAGCATGGTGATGTAGTGTAGTAACTTGGTATAGTGGTGTGGTGTAGTAGCATGGTATAGTGGTGTGGTGTAGTAGCCTGGTGTAGTGGTGTAGTGTAGTTCCCTGGTGTAGTGTAGTACCCTGGTGTTGTGTAGTTGCCTTGTATAGTGGTGTGATGTAGTAGCCTGGTATAGTGGTGTGGCATAGAAACCTGGTATAGTGGTATGGTGTAGTACCCTGTTATATTGGTGTGGTGTAGTACCCTGGTATAGTGGTGTGGTGTAGTACCCTGGTATAGTGGTGTGGTGTAGTACCCTGGTATAGTGGTGTGGTGTAGTAGCCTGGTGTATTGGTGTGGTGTAGTAGCCTGGTGTAGTGGTGTGGTGTAGTAGCCTGGTATAGTGGTGTTGTGTAGTAGCCAGGTATAGTAGTGTGGTGTAGTAACCTGGTATAGTGGTGTGGTGTAGTCTCCTGGTATAGTAGTGTAGTGTAGTACCCTGGTATAGTGGTGTGGTGTAGTACCCTGGTGAAGTGGTGTGGTGTAGTACACTGGTACAGTGGTGTGGTGTAGTAGCCTGGTATAGTTGCATGGTGTGTTACCCTGGTATAGTGGCATGGTGCAGTACCCTGGTATAGTGGCATGGTGTAGTACCCTGGTATAGTAGTGTGGTGTAGTAACTTGGTATAGGAACCTGGTATAGTAGTGTGGTGTAGTACCCTGGTGATATGGTGTAGTAGCCTTGTATAGTGACATGGTGTAGTAGCGAGGTATAGTGGTGTGGTGTAGTACACTGGTGTAGTGGTGTGGTGTAGTAGCCTGGTATAGTGGTGTGGCATAGAAACCTGGTATAGTTGTATGGTGTAGTACCCTGTTATAGTGGTGTGGTGTAGTACCCTGGTATTGTGGTGTAATGTAGAAAACAAGCCTAAGCAGGGTGATTGAGGATATAGAACAAACGTTGAAGCGATCATATGAGTCTGAGGAAATTGAATTGGAACAGAAAGCTATACAAGAGATAAGGAAAAATCTGAAATATTTTTTCACATACGCAAAATCCAAATCCAAAACCTCGACCAGTATTGGACCGTTAATTACAAATGAAGGTACGTACACGGATGACAACAAAAAGATTAGTGAAATTCTAAGAAGCCAGTATGAGGCTATGTTTAGCACACCAATAAACAACATGAAAGTTGATGACCCAGATAGCTTCTTTATGAATGACATTCAAGCTGCAGATAATATAACGGATATTACCACAAACTCGGAAGACTTTGAAAGAGAAATTGACAATATGCCTATGCACTCAGCTCCTGGGCCTGACTCATGGAATTCAATATTCATAAAGAAATGTAAAGTACCAGTAGCGAGAGCACTCAGCGTAATATGGAGAAAGAGCGTGGATACAGGGGAGATACCAGCAGCACTTAAATCTGCAGATATAGCTCCGTTGCACAAGGGGGGGAGTAAAGCCTTGGCAAAAAATTATAGGCCAGTTGCACTAACATCACACATAATAAAAGTGTTTGAAAGAGTGATTAGGAATCAAATTTCTAGTTTTATGGAAAACAATGAATTGCACAATCCAGGACAACACGGATTTAGAGATTATACCAGGCTACTACCCCACACCACTACACCAGGCAACTACCCCACTATACTAGGCTACTACACCACACCACTATACCAGGATACTACACAACCACTATACCAGGCTACTACACAACACCACTATACCAGGCTACTACACCACACAACTATACCAGGCTACTACACCACACCAATAAACCAGGCTACTACCCCACACCACTACACCAGGCAACTACACCACTATACTAGGCTACTACACCACACCACTATACCAGGATACTACACAACACCACTATACCAGGCTACTACACCACACAACTATACCAGGCTACTACACCACAGCACTATACCAGGCTACTACACCAGACCACTACACCAGGATACTACACCACACCAATACACCCGGCTACTACACCACCCCACTATACCAGGGTACTACACCACACCACTATACCAGGGTACTACACCATACCACTATACCAGGGTACTACACCACACAACTATACCAGGGTACTACACCACACCACTATACCAGGTTACAACACCACACTACTATACCAGGCTACTACACAACACCACTATACCAGGCTACTACACCACACTACTACACCAGGGTACTTCACACCACTATACCAGGTTACTACACCACACTATTATACCATGCTACTACACCACACCACTATACCAGCTACAACACCGCACTACTACACCAGGCTATTACACCAGGGTACTACACCATACCCCTATACCAGGTTACTATGCCACACCACTATACCAGGCTATTACACCACACCACTACACCAGTGTACTACACCACACCACTACACCACACCTACTACACCATGCCACAATACAAGGCTACTACACTACACCACACCTACTACACCATGCCACAATACAAGGCTACTACACTACATCACCAGGTTACTACACCACACCACTATACCAGGCTACTACACCACACCACTACACCAGGCTGCTACACCATGCCACTACGCCAGGCTACTACACTACACCACTATACCAGGCTACTACACAACACCACTACACCAGGCTACTACACAACACCAGGGTACTACACTACACCAGGGAACTACACTACACCACTTCACCAGGCTACTACACAACACCACTACACCAGGGTACTACACCACACCACTATATAAGGCTACTACACCATACCACTATAACAAGGTACTACACCATGCCACTATACCAGGCTACTACACCACATCACTATAACAGGGTACTACACCACACCACTACCAGACTACTACACCACGTCACTATACCAGGGTGCTACACCACATCACCAGGTTACTACACCACACCACTATACCAGGCTACTACACCACTCTACCAAGTTACAACACCACATCACCAGGCTACTACACCACACCACTATACCAGCCTACTACACCACACCACTATACCAGTGTACTACACCACACCACTATACCAGGCTACTACACCACACCACTATACCAGGCTACTACATCACACCACTATAAAAGGCTACTACACCACACCACTATACCAGGCCAATACACCACACCACTATACCATGCTACTACACCACACCACTATACGAGGCTACTACACCACACCACTACACCAGGCTACTACACTACACCAGGGTACTACACCGCACCACAATACCAGGCTACTACACCTCGTCACTACCCCATGCTTCTACACAACACCCCTACACCAGGCTACTTCACCACACAACTACACCCACAACTACACCAGGTTACTTCACCACACCACTACACCAGGCTACTACACCACACCACTGCACAAGGCTACTACACCACACCAGTACTCCAGGCAACTAACCCACACCACTATACCAGGCTACTAACCCACACCACTATACCAGGCTACTACACAACACCAGGGTACTACACTACACCAGGGAACTACACAACACCACTACACCAAGGAACTACACTACACCACTACACCAGGCTACTACACCACACCACTACACCAGGCTACTACACTACACCAGGCTACTACACTACACCAGGCTACTACACTACACCAGGCTACTACATAACACCACTACACCAGGGTATTACACAACACCACTACACCAGGGTACTACACCACACCACTATACCAGGCTACTACACCATTCCACAATACCAAGGTCCTACACCATGCCTCTATACCAAGGTACTACACCATGCCACTATACCAGGCTACTTAACCACATCACTATATCAGGGTACTACACCACATCACTACCAGGTTACTACACCACACCACTATACCAAGCTACTACACCACACCACTATACCAAGTTACTATACCACATCACCATGCTAGTACACCGCACCACTGTACCAGGCTACTACACCACACCCCTATAGCAGGGTACTACACAACACCACTATACCATTCTACTACACCACACCACTATACCCGGCTACTACACCACACCACTATACCAGGCTACTACACCACACCACTATACCAGGCCACTACACCACACCAATACACCACACCACTATACCAGGCTACTAGACCACACTTCTATTTCAGGGTACTACACTACGCCAGCGTACTACACCACACCTCTATACCTGGCTACTACGCCACACCACTACACCAGGGTACTACATCACACCACTACACCTGGGTACTACACACCACTATACCAGGATACTACACCACACCAATACACCAGGCTACTACACCACACCATTATACCAGGGTACTACACCACAGCACTATACCAGGGTACTACACCACACCACTATACCAGGGTACTACACCATACAACTATATCAGGGTACTACACCACACCACTATACCAGGTTACTACACCACACTACTATACCAGGCTACTACACAACACCACTATACCAGGCTACTATACCACACCACTACACCAGGGTACTTCACACAACTACACCAAGGTACTTCACACCACTATACCAGGTTACTACACCACACCACTATACCAGGGTACTACACCACACAACTATACCAGGGTACTACACCACACCACTATACCAGGTTACAACACCACACTACTATACCAGGCTACTACACAACACCACTATACCAGGCTACTACACCACACTACTACACCAGGGTACTTCACACCACTATACCAGGTTACTACACCACACTACTATACCATGCTACTACACCACACCACTATACCAGCTACAACACCGCACTACTACACCAGGCTATTACACCAGGGTACTACACCATACCACTATACCAGGTTACTATGCCACACCACTATACCAGGCTACTACACCACACCACTACACCAGTGTACTACACCACACCACTACACCACACCTACTACACCATGCCACAATACAAGGCTACTACACTACATCACCAGGTTACTACACCACACCACTATACCAGGCTACTACACCACACCACTACACCAGGCTGCTACACCATGCCACTACACCAGGCTACTACACTACACCACTATATCAGGCTACTACACAACACCACTACAACAGGCTACTACACAACACCTGGGTACTACACTACACCAGGGAACTACACAACACCTGGGTACTACACTACACCAGGGAACTACACTACACCACTTCACCAGGCTACTACACAACACCACTACACCAGGGTACTACACCACACCACTATATAAGGATACTACACCATACCACTATAACAAGGTACTACACCATGCCACTATACCAGGCTACTACACCACATCACTATAACAGGGTACTACACCACACCACTACCAGACTACTACACCACGTCACTATACCAGGGTGCTACACCACATCACCAGGTTACTACACCACACCACTATACCAGGCTACTACACCACTCTACCAAGTTACAACACCACATCACCAGGCTACTACACCACACCACTATACCAGCCTACTACACCACACCACTATACCAGCCTACTACACCACACCACTATACCAGGCTACTACACAACACCACTATACCAGCCTACTACACCACACCACTATACCAGTGTACTACACCACACCACTATACCAGGCTACTACACCACACCACTATACCAGGCTACTACATCACACCACTATACAAGGCTACTACACCACACCACTATACCAGGCCAATACACCACGCCACTATACCATGCTACTACACCACACCACTATACGAGGCTACTACACCACACCACTACACCAGGCTACTACACTACACCAGGGTACTACACCGCACCACTATACCAGGCTACTACACCTCGCCACTACCCCATGCTTCTACACAACACCCCTACACCAGGCTACTTCACCACACAACTACACCCACAACTACACCAGGTTACTTCACCACACCACTACACCAGGCTACTACACCACACCACTGCACAAGGCTACTACACCACACCAGTACTCTAGGCTACTAACCCACACCACTATACCAGGCTAGTAACCCACACCACTATACCAGGCTACTACACAACACCAGGGTACTACACTACATTAGGGAACTACACTACACCACTACACCAGGGAACTACACTACACCACTACACCAGGCTACTACACCACACCACTACACCAGGCTACTACACTACACCAGGCTACTACACAATACCACTAAACCAGGCTACTACACCACACCACTACACCAAGCTACTACACTACACCAGGCTACTACACTACACCAGGCTACTATTCTACACCAGGCTACTACATAACACCACTACACCAGGGTATTACACAACACCACTACACCAGGGTACTACACCACACCACTATACCAGGCTACTACACCATTCCACAATACCAAGGTCCTACACCATGCCTCTATACCAAGGTACTACACCATGCCACTATACCAGGCTACTTAACCACATCACTATAACAGGGTACTACACCACATCACTACCAGGTTACTACACCACACCACTATATCAAGCTACTACACCACACCACTATACCAAGTTACTATACCACATCACCATGCTAGTACACCACACCACTGTACCAGGCTACTACACCACACCCCTATACCAGGGTACTACACAACACCACTATACCAGGCTACTACACCACACCACTATACCAGGCTACTACACCACACCACTATACCAGGCTTCTACACCACACCACTATACCAGGCCACTACACCACACCAATACACCACACCACTATACCAGGCTACAAGACCACACTTCTATTTCAGGGTACTACACTACGCCAGCGTACTACACCACACCTCTATACCTGGCTACTACGCCACACCACCACACCAGGGTACTACATCACACCACTACACCTGGGTACTACACACCACTATACCAGGATACTACACAACACCAATACACCAGGCTACTACACCACACCATTATACCAGGGTACTACACCACAGCACTATACCAGGGTACTACACCACACCACTATACCAGGGTACTACACCATACAACTATACCAGGGTACTACACCACACCACTATACCAGGTTACTACACAACACTACTATACCAGGCTACTACACAACACCACTACACCAAGCTACTACACTACACCAGGCTACTACACTACACCAGGCTACTATTCTACACCTGGGTACTACACTACACCAGGGAACTACACTACACCACTTCACCAGGCTACTACACAACACCACTACACCAGGGTACTACACCACACCACTATATAAGGATACTACACCATACCACTATAACAAGGTACTACACCATGCCACTATACCAGGCTACTACACCACATCACTATAACAGGGTACTACACCACACCACTACCAGACTACTACACCACGTCACTATACCAGGGTGCTACACCACATCACCAGGTTACTACACCACACCACTATACCAGGCTACTACACCACTCTACCAAGTTACAACACCACATCACCAGGCTACTACACCACACCACTATACCAGCCTACTACACCACACCACTATACCAGCCTACTACACCACACCACTATACCAGGCTACTACACAACACCACTATACCAGCCTACTACACCACACCACTATACCAGTGTACTACACCACACCACTATACCAGGCTACTACACCACACCACTATACCAGGCTACTACATCACACCACTATACAAGGCTACTACACCACACCACTATACCAGGCCAATACACCACGCCACTATACCATGCTACTACACCACACCACTATACGAGGCTACTACACCACACCACTACACCAGGCTACTACACTACACCAGGGTACTACACCGCATCACTATACCAGGCTACTACACCTCGCCACTACCCCATGCTTCTACACAACACCCCTACACCAGGCTACTTCACCACACAACTACACCCACAACTACACCAGGTTACTTCACCACACCACTACACCAGGCTACTACACCACACCACTGCACAAGGCTACTACACCACACCAGTACTCTAGGCTACTAACCCACACCACTATACCAGGCTAGTAACCCACACCACTATACCAGGCTACTACACAACACCAGGGTACTACACTACATTAGGGAACTACACTACACCACTACACCAGGGAACTACACTACACCACTACACCAGGCTACTACACCACACCACTACACCAGGCTACTACACTACACCAGGCTACTACACTACACCAGGCTACTACACAATACCACTAAACCAGGCTACTACACCACACCACTACACAAAGCTACTACACTACACCAGGCTACTACACTACACCAGGCTACTATTCTACACCAGGCTACTACATAACACCACTACACCAGGGTATTACACAACACCACTACACCAGGGTACTACACCACACCACTATACCAGGCTACTACACCATTCCACAATACCAAGGTCCTACACCATGCCTCTATACCAAGGTACTACACCATGCCACTATACCAGGCTACTTAACCACATCACTATAACAGGGTACTACACCACATCACTACCAGGTTACTACACCACACCACTATATCAAGCTACTACACCACACCACTATACCAAGTTACTATACCACATCACCATGCTAGTACACCACACCACTGTACCAGGCTACTACACCACACCCCTATACCAGGGTACTACACAACACCACTATACCAGGCTACTACACCACACCACTATACCAGGCTACTACACCACACCACTATACCAGGCTTCTACACCACACCACTATACCAGGCCACTACACCACACCAATACACCACACCACTATACCAGGCTACAAGACCACACTTCTATTTCAGGGTACTACACTACGCCAGCGTACTACACCACACCTCTATACCTGGCTACTACGCCACACCACCACACCAGGGTACTACATCACACCACTACACCTGGGTACTACACACCACTATACCAGGATACTACACAACACCAATACACCAGGCTACTACACCACACCATTATACCAGGGTACTACACCACAGCACTATACCAGGGTACTACACCACACCACTATACCAGGGTACTACACCATACAACTATACCAGGGTACTACACCACACCACTATACCAGGTTACTACACAACACTACTATACCAGGCTACTACACAACACCACTACACCAAGCTACTACACTACACCAGGCTACTACACTACACCAGGCTACTATTCTACACCAGGCTACTACATAACACCACTACACCAGGGTATTACACAACACCACTACACCAGGGTACTACACCACACCACTATACCAGGCTACTACACCATTCCACAATACCAAGGTCCTACACCATGCCTCTATACCAAGGGACTACACCATGCCACTATACCAGGCTACTTAACCACATCATTATAACAGGGTACTACACCACATCACTACCAGGTTACTACACCACACCACTATACCAAGCTACTACACCACACCATTATACCAAGTTACTATACCACATCACCATGCTAGTACACCACACCACTGTACCAGGCTACTACACCACACCCCCTATACCAGGGTACTACACAACACCACTCTACCAGGCTACTACACCACACCACTATACCAGGCTACTACACCACACCACTATACCAGGCTTCTACACCACACCACTATACCAGGCCACTACACCACACCAATACACCACACCACTATACCAGGCTACAAGACCACACTTCTATTTCAGGGTACTACACTACGCCAGCGTACTACACCACACCTCTATACCTGGCTACTACGCCACACCACCACACCAGGGTACTACATCACACCACTACACCTGGGTACTACACACCACTATACCAGGATACTACACCACACCAATACACCAGGCTACTACACCACACCATTATACCAGGGTACTACACCACAGCACTATACCAGGGTACTACACCACACCACTATACCAGGGTACTACACCATACAACTATACCAGGGTACTACACCACACCACTATACCAGGTTACTACACAACACTACTATACCAGGCTACTACACAACACCACTACACCAAGCTACTACACTACACCAGGCTACTACACTACACCAGGGTACTACACCGCACCACAATACCAGGCTACTACACCTCGTCACTACTCCATGCTTCTACACAACACCCCTACACCAGGCTACTTCACCACACAACTACACCCACAACTACACCAGGTTACTTCACCACACCACTACACCAGGCTACTACACCACACCACTGCACAAGGCTACTACACCACACCAGTACTCCAGGCAACTAACCCACACCACTATACCAGGCTACTAACCCACACCACTATACCAGGCTACTACACAACACCAGGGTACTACACTACACCAGGGAACTACACAACACCACTACACCAAGGAACTACACTACACCACTACACCAGGCTACTACACCACACCACTACACCAGGCTACTACACTACACCAGGCTACTACACTACACCAGGCTACTACATAACACCACTACACCAGGGTATTACACAACACCACTACACCAGGGTACTACACCACACCACTATACCAGGCTACTACACCATTCCACAATACCAAGGTCCTACACCATGCCTCTATACCAAGGTACTACACCATGCCACTATACCAGGCTACTTAACCACATCACTATAACAGGGTACTACACCACATCACTACCAGGTTACTACACCACACCACTATACCAAGCTACTACACCACACCACTATACCAAGTTACTATACCACATCACCATGCTAGTACACCGCACCACTGTACCAGGCTACTACACCACACCCCTATAGCAGGGTACTACACAACACCACTATACCATTCTACTACACCACACCACTATACCCGGCTACTACACCACACCACTATACCAGGCTACTACACCACACCACTATACCAGGCCACTACACCACACCAATACACCACACCACTATACCAGGCTACTAGACCACACTTCTATTTCAGGGTACTACACTACGCCAGCGTACTACACCACACCTCTATACCTGGCTACTACGCCACACCACTACACCAGGGTACTACATCACACCACTACACCTGGGTACTACACACCACTATACCAGGATACTACACCACACCAATACACCAGGCTACTACACCACACCATTATACCAGGGTACTACACCACAGCACTATACCAGGGTACTACACCACACCACTATACCAGGGTACTACACCATACAACTATATCAGGGTACTACACCACACCACTATACCAGGTTACTACACCACACTACTATACCAGGCTACTACACAACACCACTATACCAGGCTACTATACCACACCACTACACCAGGGTACTTCACACAACTACACCAAGGTACTTCACACCACTATACCAGGTTACTACACCACACCACTATACCAGGGTACTACACCACACAACTATACCAGGGTACTACACCACACCACTATACCAGGTTACAACACCACACTACTATACCAGGCTACTACACAACACCACTATACCAGGCTACTACACCACACTACTACACCAGGGTACTTCACACCACTATACCAGGTTACTACACCACACTACTATACCATGCTACTACACCACACCACTATACCAGCTACAACACCGCACTACTACACCAGGCTATTACACCAGGGTACTACACCATACCACTATACCAGGTTACTATGCCACACCACTATACCAGGCTACTACACCACACCACTACACCAGTGTACTACACCACACCACTACACCACACCTACTACACCATGCCACAATACAAGGCTACTACACTACATCACCAGGTTACTACACCACACCACTATACCAGGCTACTACACCACACCACTACACCAGGCTGCTACACCATGCCACTACACCAGGCTACTACACTACACCACTATATCAGGCTACTACACAACACCACTACAACAGGCTACTACACAACACCTGGGTACTACACTACACCAGGGAACTACACAACACCTGGGTACTACACTACACCAGGGAACTACACTACACCACTTCACCAGGCTACTACACAACACCACTACACCAGGGTACTACACCACACCACTATATAAGGATACTACACCATACCACTATAACAAGGTACTACACCATGCCACTATACCAGGCTACTACACCACATCACTATAACAGGGTACTACACCACACCACTACCAGACTACTACACCACGTCACTATACCAGGGTGCTACACCACATCACCAGGTTACTACACCACACCACTATACCAGGCTACTACACCACTCTACCAAGTTACAACACCACATCACCAGGCTACTACACCACACCACTATACCAGCCTACTACACCACACCACTATACCAGCCTACTACACCACACCACTATACCAGGCTACTACACAACACCACTATACCAGCCTACTACACCACACCACTATACCAGTGTACTACACCACACCACTATACCAGGCTACTACACCACACCACTATACCAGGCTACTACATCACACCACTATACAAGGCTACTACACCACACCACTATACCAGGCCAATACACCACGCCACTATACCATGCTACTACACCACACCACTATACGAGGCTACTACACCACACCACTACACCAGGCTACTACACTACACCAGGGTACTACACCGCACCACTATACCAGGCTACTACACCTCGCCACTACCCCATGCTTCTACACAACACCCCTACACCAGGCTACTTCACCACACAACTACACCCACAACTACACCAGGTTACTTCACCACACCACTACACCAGGCTACTACACCACACCACTGCACAAGGCTACTACACCACACCAGTACTCTAGGCTACTAACCCACACCACTATACCAGGCTAGTAACCCACACCACTATACCAGGCTACTACACAACACCAGGGTACTACACTACATTAGGGAACTACACTACACCACTACACCAGGGAACTACACTACACCACTACACCAGGCTACTACACCACACCACTACACCAGGCTACTACACTACACCAGGCTACTACACAATACCACTAAACAAGGCTACTACACCACACCACTACACCAAGCTACTACACTACACCAGGCTACTACACTACACCAGGCTACTATTCTACACCAGGCTACTACATAACACCACTACACCAGGGTATTACACAACACCACTACACCAGGGTACTACACCACACCACTATACCAGGCTACTACACCATTCCACAATACCAAGGTCCTACACCATGCCTCTATACCAAGGTACTACACCATGCCACTATACCAGGCTACTTAACCACATCACTATAACAGGGTACTACACCACATCACTACCAGGTTACTACACCACACCACTATATCAAGCTACTACACCACACCACTATACCAAGTTACTATACCACATCACCATGCTAGTACACCACACCACTGTACCAGGCTACTACACCACACCCCTATACCAGGGTACTACACAACACCACTATACCAGGCTACTACACCACACCGCTATACCAGGCTACTACACCACACCACTATACCAGGCTTCTACACCACACCACTATACCAGGCCACTACACCACACCAATACACCACACCACTATACCAGGCTACAAGACCACACTTCTATTTCAGGGTACTACACTACGCCAGCGTACTACACCACACCTCTATACCTGGCTACTACGCCACACCACCACACCAGGGTACTACATCACACCACTACACCTGGGTACTACACACCACTATACCAGGATACTACACAACACCAATACACCAGGCTACTACACCACACCATTATACCAGGGTACTACACCACAGCACTATACCAGGGTACTACACCACACCACTATACCAGGGTACTACACCATACAACTATACCAGGGTACTACACCACACCACTATACCAGGTTACTACACAACACTACTATACCAGGCTACTACACAACACCACTACACCAAGCTACTACACTACACCAGGCTACTACACTACACCAGGCTACTATTCTACACCAGGCTACTACATAACACCACTACACCAGGGTATTACACAACACCACTACACCAGGGTACTACACCACACCACTATACCAGGCTACTACACCATTCCACAATACCAAGGTCCTACACCATGCCTCTATACCAAGGGACTACACCATGCCACTATACCAGGCTACTTAACCACATCATTATAACAGGGTACTACACCACATCACTACCAGGTTACTACACCACACCACTATACCAAGCTACTACACCACACCATTATACCAAGTTACTATACCACATCACCATGCTAGTACACCACACCACTGTACCAGGCTACTACACCACACCCCCTATACCAGGGTACTACACAACACCACTCTACCAGGCTACTACACCACACCACTATACCAGGCTACTACACCACACCACTATACCAGGCTTCTACACCACACCACTATACCAGGCCACTACACCACACCAATACACCACACCACTATACCAGGCTACAAGACCACACTTCTATTTCAGGGTACTACACTACGCCAGCGTACTACACCACACCTCTATACCTGGCTACTACGCCACACCACCACACCAGGGTACTACATCACACCACTACACCTGGGTACTACACACCACTATACCAGGATACTACACCACACCAATACACCAGGCTACTACACCACACCATTATACCAGGGTACTACACCACAGCACTATACCAGGGTACTACACCACACCACTATACCAGGGTACTACACCATACAACTATACCAGGGTACTACACCACACCACTATACCAGGTTACTACACAACACTACTATACCAGGCTACTACACAACACCACTACACCAAGCTACTACACTACACCAGGCTACTACACTACACCAGGCTACTATTCTACACCAGGCTACTACATAACACCACTACACCAGGGTATTACACAACACCACTACACCAGGGTACTACACCACACCACTATACCAGGCTACTACACCATTCCACAATACCAAGGTCCTACACCATGCCTCTATACCAAGGTACTACACCATGCCACTATACCAGGCTACTTAACCACATCACTATAACAGGGTACTACACCACATCACTACCAGGTTACTACACCACACCACTATACCAAGCTACTACACCACACCACTATACCAAGTTACTATACCACATCACCATGCTAGTACACCACACCATTGTACCAGGCTACTACACCACACCCCCTATACCAGGGTACTACACAACACCAATCTACCAGGCTACTACACCACACCACTATACCAGGCTACTACACCACACCACTATACCAGGCTTCTACACCACACCACTATTCCAGGCCACTACACCACACCAATACACCACACCACTATACCAGGCTACTAGACCACACTTCTATTTCAGGGTACTACACTACGCCAGCGTGCTACACCACACCTCTATACCTGACTACTACGCCACACCACCACACCAGGGTACTACATCACACCACTACACCTGGGTACTACACACCACTATACCAGGATACTACACCACACCAATACACCAGGCTACTACACCACACCATTATACCAGGGTACTACACCACACCACTATACCAGGGTACTACACCACACCACTATACCAGGGTACTACACCATACAACTATACCAGGGTACTACATCACACCACTATACCAGGTTACTGCACAACACCACTATACCAGGCTACTATACCACACCACTACACCAGGGTACTTCACACAACTACACCAGGGTACTTCACACCACTATTCCAGGCTACAGCACCAAACCACTACACCAGGCTACTACACCAGGGTACTACACCAAACCACTATACCAGGTTACTATGCCACACCACTATACCAGGATACTAGACCACACCACTATACCTCGCTACTACACCATGCCACAATACAAGGCTACTTCACCACTATACCAGGTTACTATGCCACACCACTATACCAGGCTACTACACCACACCACTTCACCAGGCTGCTACACCATGCCACTACACCAGACTACTACACCACACCACTATACCAGGCTACTACACCACACCACTACATCAGGCTATTACACTACACCAGGGTACTGCACCGCACCACTATAGCAGGCTACTACACCACACCACTATACCAGACTACTACACCACACCACTACACCAGGTTACTTCACCACACCACTACACCACACCACTACACCAGGCTACTACACCACACCACTGCACAAGGCTACTACACCACACCACTTCTCCAGGCTACTACACCACACCACTATACAAGGCTACTACACAACACCAGGGTACTACACTACACCAGGGAACTACACTACACCACTACACCAGACTACTACACAACATCACTACACCAGGGTACTACACCACACCACTATATAAAGCTACTACACCATACCACTATACCAAGGTACTACACCATGCCACTATACCAGGCTACTACACCACATCACTATAACAGGGTACTACACCACACCACTACCAAACTACTATACCACGCTACTATACCAGGGTACTAAACCACATCACCAGGTTACTACACCACACCACTCTACCAGGCTACTACACCACACCACTATACCAAGTTACTACACCACATCACCAGGCTACTACACCACACAACTTTACCAGGCTACTACACAACACCACTATATCAGGGTACTACAGCACACCACTATACCAGGCTACAACACCACACCACTAAACCAGGCTACTACACCACACCACTATACCAGGCTACTACACCACACCACTATAACAGGCCACTACAACACACCACTATACCATGCTACTAAACCACACCACTATACCAGGCTACTACACCACACCACTACACCAGGCTACTACACTACACCAGGGTACTACACTGCACCACTAAACCAGGCTACTACACCATGCCACTACCCAAGGCTACTACACCACACCACTACACCAGGCTACTACACCACACCACTGCACAAGGCTACTACACCACACCACTACTCCAGGCTACTACATCCCACCAATATACAAGGCAAATACACAACACCAGGGTACTACACTACACCAGGGAACTACAATACACCACTACACCAGGCTACTACACCACACCACTATACCATGCTACTACACCACACCACTATACCAAGTTACTACACTACATCACCAGGCTACTACACAATACCACTATACCAGGCTACTACGCCCCACCACTATACCAGGGTACTACACCACTCCACTCTACTAGGTTACTACACCACACCACTATACCTGGCTACTACACCACACCACTATACCAAGTTACTGCACCACATCACCAGGCTACTGCACCACACCACTATACCAGGTTACTACACCACACCACTATATCAGGCTATTACACCACACTACTATACCAGGCCACTACACCACACCACTATACCAGGCTACTACACCACACTTCTATTCCAGGGTACTACACTACGCCAGGGTACTACACCACATTACTATACCAGGCTACTACACCACGCCACTATGCCAGGGTACTACACCACACCACTACACCAGGCTACTACACCACACCAAAACACCAGGCTACTACACCACACCACTATACCAGTGTACTACACCACACCACTATACCAGGGTACTACACCACACCACTATACCAGGGTACTAAACTACACTAATATACCAGGATACTACACCACACCACTATACCAATTTAGTACACCACACTACTATACCTGGCTACTACACAACACCACTATACCAGGCTACTACACCACACCACTACACCAGGCTACTACACCACACCAATACACCAGGCTACTACACCACACCACTATACCAGGGTACTACACCACACCACTATACCAGGGTAGTACACCACACCACTATACCAGGGTTCTACACCACACCACTATACCAGGGTACTACTCCATACCACCATACCAAGTTTCTATGCCACACCACTATACCAGGCTACTACACCACACCACTACACCAGTGTACTACACCACACCACTATACCTCGCTACTACACCGCACCACTATACCAGGTTACTACACCACACTTCTATACCAGGCTACTACACAACACCACTATTCCAGGCTACTACACCACACCACTACACCAGGGTACTTCACACAACTACACCAGGGTACTTCACACCACTATACCAGGTTACTACACCACACCACTATACCATGCTACTACACCACACCACTATAGCAGGCTACAACACCACACCACTACACTAGGCTACTACACTATACCAATATACCAGGTTACTATGCCACACCACTATACCAGGATACTACACCATACCACTATATCAGTGTACTACACCACACCACTATACCTCGCTACTACACCATGAAACAATACAAGGCTACTACACCATGCCACAATACAAGGCTACTTCACCATATCACCAGGTTACTACATCACTCCACTATACCAGGCTACTACACCACACCACTATACCAAGATACTACACCACACCACTACACCAGGCTGCTACACCATGCCACTACACCAGACTACTACACCACACCACTATACCAGGCTACTACACCACACCACTACATCAGGCTATTACACTACACCAGGGTACTGCACCGCACCACTATAGCAGGCTACTACACCACACCACTATACCAGACTAATAAACCACACCACTACACCAGGTTACTTCACCACACCACTACACCACACCACTACACCAGGCTACTACACCACACCACTGCACAAGGCTACTACACCACACCACTTCTCCAGGCTACTACACCACACCACTATACAAGGCTACTACACAACACCAGGGTACTACACTACACCAGGGAACTACACTACACCACTACACCAGGCTACTACACAACATCACTACACCAGGGTACTACACCACACCACTATATAAAGCTACTACACCATACCACTATACCAAGGTACTACACCATACCACTATACCAGGCTACTACACCACACCACTATACCATGCTACTACACCACACCACTATACCAAGTTACTTCACTACATCACCAGGCTACTACACAATACCACTATACCAGGCTACTACGCCCCACCACTATACCAGGGTACTACACCACTCCACTCTACTAGGTTACTACACCACACCACTATACCTGGCTACTACACCACACCACTATACCAAGTTACTGCACCACATCACCAGGCTACTGCACCACACCACTATACCAGGTTACTACACCACACCACTATATCAGGCTATTACACCACACTACTATACCAGGCCACTACACCACACCACTATACCAGGCTACTACACCACACTTCTATTCCAGGGTACTACACTACGCCAGGGTACTACACCACATTACTATACCAGGCTACTACACCACGCCACTATGCCAGGGTACTACACCACACCACTACACCAGGCTACTACACCACACCAAAACACCAGGCTACTACACCACACCACTATACCAGTGTACTACACCACACCACTATACCAGGGTACTACACCACACCACTATACCAGGGTACTAAACTACACTAATATACCAGGATACTACACCACACCACTATACCAATTTAGTACACCACACTACTATACCTGGCTACTACACAACACCACTATACCAGGCTACTACACCACACCACTACACCAGGCTACTACACCACACCAATACACCAGGCTACTACACCACACCACTATACCAGGGCACTACACCACACCACTATACCAGGGTAGTACACCACACCACTATACCAGGGTTCTACACCACACCACTATACCAGGGTACTACTCCATACCACCATACCAAGTTTCTATGCCACACCACTATACCAGGCTACTACACCACACCACTAGACCAGTGTACTACACCACACCACTATACCTCGCTACTACACCGCACCACTATACCAGGTTACTACACCACACTTCTATACCAGGCTACTACACAACACCACTATTCCAGGCTACTACACCACACCACTACACCAGGGTACTTCACACAACTACACCAGGGTACTTCACACCACTATACCAGGTTACTACACCACACCACTATACCATGCTACTACACCACACCACTATAGCAGGCTACAACACCACACCACTACACTAGGCTACTACACTATACCACTATACCAGGTTACTATGCCACACCACTATACCAGGATACTACACCATACCACTATATCAGTGTACTACACCACACCACTATACCTCGCTACTACACCATGAAACAATACAAGGCTACTACACCATGCCACAATACAAGGCTACTTCACCATATCACCAGGTTACTACATCACTCCACTATACCAGGCTACTACACCACACCACTATACCAAGATACTACACCACACCACTACACCAGGCTGCTACACCATGCCACTACACCAGACTACTACACCACACCACTATACCAGGCTACTACACCACACCACTACATCAGGCTATTACACTACACCAGGGTACTGCACCGCACCACTATAGCAGGCTACTACACCACACCACTATACCAGACTAATAAACCACACCACTACACCAGGTTACTTCACCACACCACTACACCACACCACTACACCAGGCTACTACACCACACCACTGCACAAGGCTACTACACCACACCACTTCTCCAGGCTACTACACCACACCACTATACAAGGCTACTACACAACACCAGGGTACTACACTACACCAGGGAACTACACTACACCACTACACCAGGCTACTACACAACATCACTACACCAGGGTACTACACCACACCACTATATAAAGCTACTACACCATACCACTATACCAAGGTACTACACCATACCACTATACCAGGCTACTACACCACATCACTATAACAGGGTACTACACCACACCACTACTAAACTACTATACCACGCTACTATACCAGGGTACTACACCACATCACCAGGTTACTACACCACACCACTCTACCTGGCTACTACACCACACCACTATACCAAGTTACTACACCACATCACCAGGCTACTACACCACACAACTGTACCAGGCTACTACACAACACCACTATACCAGGGTACTACAGCACACCACTATACCAGGCTACAACACCACACCACTAAACCAGGCAACTACACCACACCACTATACCAGGCTACTACACCACACCACTATACCAGGCCACTACACCACACCACTATACCATGCTACTAAACCACACCACTATACCAGGCTACTACACCACACCACTACACCAGGCTACTACACTACACCAGGGTACTACACTGCACCATTAAACCAGGCTACTACACCATGCCACTACCCAAGGTTAATACACCACACCACTACACCAGGCTACTACACCATACCACTGCACAAGGCTACTACACCACACCACTACTCCAGGCTACTACATCACACCACTATACAAGGCTACTACACAACACCAGGGTACTACACTACACCAGGGAACTACAATACACCACTACACCAGGCTACTACACCACACCACTATACCATGCTACAACACCACACCACTATACCAAGTTACTACACTACATCACCAGGCTACTACACAACACCACTATACCAGGCTACTACGCCCCACCACTATACCAGGGTACTACACCACTCCACTCTACTAGGTTACTACACCACACCATTATACCAGGCTACTACACCACACCACTATACCAAGTTACTACACCACATCACCAGGCTACTGCACCGCACCACTATACCAGGCTACTACACCACACCACTATACCAGGCTACTACACCACACCACTATACCAGGCCACTACACCACACCACTACACCACACCACTATACCAGGCTACTACACCACACCACTATACCAGGCTTCTACACCACACCACTATGCCAGGCCACTACACCACACCAATACACCACACCACTATACCAGGCTACAAGACCACACTTCTATTTCAGGGTACTACACTACGCCAGCGTACTACACCACACCTCTATACCTGGCTACTACGCCACACCACCACACCAGGGTACTACATCACACCACTACACCTGGGTACTACACACCACTATACCAGGATACTACACCACACCAATACACCAGGCTACTACACCACACCATTATACCAGGGTACTACACCACAGCACTATACCAGGGTACTACACCACACCACTATACCAGGGTACTACACCATACAACTATACCAGGGTACTACACCACACCACTATACCAGGTTACTACACAACACTACTATACCAGGCTACTACACAACACCACTACACCAAGCTACTACACTACACCAGGCTACTACACTACACCAGGCTACTATTCTACACCAGGCTACTACATAACACCACTACACCAGGGTATTACACAACACCACTACACCAGGGTACTACACCACACCACTATACCAGGCTACTACACCATTCCACAATACCAAGGTCCTACACCATGCCTCTATACCAAGGTACTACACCATGCCACTATACCAGGCTACTTAACCACATCACTATAACAGGGTACTACACCACATCACTACCAGGTTACTACACCACACCACTATACCAAGCTACTACACCACACCACTATACCAAGTTACTATACCACATCACCATGCTAGTACACCACACCATTGTACCAGGCTACTACACCACACCCCCTATACCAGGGTACTACACAACACCACTCTACCAGGCTACTACACCACACCACTATACCAGGCTACTACACCACACCACTATACCAGGCTTCTACACCACACCACTATTCCAGGCCACTACACCACACCAATACACCACACCACTATACCAGGCTACTAGACCACACTTCTATTTCAGGGTACTACACTACGCCAGCGTGCTACACCACACCTCTATACCTGACTACTACGCCACACCACCACACCAGGGTACTACATCACACCACTACACCTGGGTACTACACACCACTATACCAGGATACTACACCACACCAATACACCAGGCTACTACACCACACCATTATACCAGGGTACTACACCACACCACTATACCAGGGTACTACACCACACCACTATACCAGGGTACTACACCATACAACTATACCAGGGTACTACATCACACCACTATACCAGGTTACTGCACAACACCACTATACCAGGCTACTATACCACACCACTACACCAGGGTACTTCACACAACTACACCAGGGTACTTCACACCACTATTCCAGGCTACAGCACCAAACCACTACACCAGGCTACTACACCAGGGTACTACACCAAACCACTATACCAGGTTACTATGCCACACCACTATACCAGGATACTAGACCACACCACTATACCTCGCTACTACACCATGCCACAATACAAGGCTACTTCACCACTATACCAGGTTACTATGCCACACCACTATACCAGGCTACTACACCACACCACTTCACCAGGCTGCTACACCATGCCACTACACCAGACTACTACACCACACCACTATACCAGGCTACTACACCACACCACTACATCAGGCTATTACACTACACCAGGGTACTGCACCGCACCACTATAGCAGGCTACTACACCACACCACTATACCAGACTACTACACCACACCACTACACCAGGTTACTTCACCACACCACTACACCAGGCTACTACACCACACCACTGCACAAGGCTACTACACCACACCACTTCTCCAGGCTACTACACCACACCACTATACAAGGCTACTACACAACACCAGGGTACTACACTACACCAGGGAACTACACTACACCACTACACCAGACTACTACACAACATCACTACACCAGGGTACTACACCACACCACTATATAAAGCTACTACACCATACCACTATACCAAGGTACTACACCATGCCACTATACCAGGCTACTACACCACATCACTATAACAGGGTACTACACCACACCACTACCAAACTACTATACCACGCTACTATACCAGGGTACTAAACCACATCACCAGGTTACTACACCACACCACTCTACCAGGCTACTACACCACACCACTATACCAAGTTACTACACCACATCACCAGGCTACTACACCACACAACTTTACCAGGCTACTACACAACACCACTATATCAGGGTACTACAGCACACCACTATACCAGGCTACAACACCACACCACTAAACCAGGCTACTACACCACACCACTATACCAGGCTACTACACCACACCACTATAACAGGCCACTACAACACACCACTATACCATGCTACTAAACCACACCACTATACCAGGCTACTACACCACACCACTACACCAGGCTACTACACTACACCAGGGTACTACACTGCACCACTAAACCAGGCTACTACACCATGCCACTACCCAAGGCTACTACACCACACCACTACACCAGGCTACTACACCACACCACTGCACAAGGCTACTACACCACACCACTACTCCAGGCTACTACATCCCACCAATATACAAGGCAACTACACAACACCAGGGTACTACACTACACCAGGGAACTACAATACACCACTACACCAGGCTACTACACCACACCACTATACCATGCTACTACACCACACCACTATACCAAGTTACTACACTACATCACCAGGCTACTACACAATACCACTATACCAGGCTACTACGCCCCACCACTATACCAGGGTACTACACCACTCCACTCTACTAGGTTACTACACCACACCACTATACCTGGCTACTACACCACACCACTATACCAAGTTACTGCACCACATCACCAGGCTACTGCACCACACCACTATACCAGGTTACTACACCACACCACTATATCAGGCTATTACACCACACTACTATACCAGGCCACTACACCACACCACTATACCAGGCTACTACACCACACTTCTATTCCAGGGTACTACACTACGCCAGGGTACTACACCACATTACTATACCAGGCTACTACACCACGCCACTATGCCAGGGTACTACACCACACCACTACACCAGGCTACTACACCACACCAAAACACCAGGCTACTACACCACACCACTATACCAGTGTACTACACCACACCACTATACCAGGGTACTACACCACACCACTATACCAGGGTACTAAACTACACTAATATACCAGGATACTACACCACACCACTATACCAATTTAGTACACCACACTACTATACCTGGCTACTACACAACACCACTATACCAGGCTACTACACCACACCACTACACCAGGCTACTACACCACACCAATACACCAGGCTACTACACCACACCACTATACCAGGGTACTACACCACACCACTATACCAGGGTAGTACACCACACCACTATACCAGGGTTCTACACCACACCACTATACCAGGGTACTACTCCATACCACCATACCAAGTTTCTATGCCACACCACTATACCAGGCTACTACACCACACCACTACACCAGTGTACTACACCACACCACTATACCTCGCTACTACACCGCACCACTATACCAGGTTACTACACCACACTTCTATACCAGGCTACTACACAACACCACTATTCCAGGCTACTACACCACACCACTACACCAGGGTACTTCACACAACTACACCAGGGTACTTCACACCACTATACCAGGTTACTACACCACACCACTATACCATGCTACTACACCACACCACTATAGCAGGCTACAACACCACACCACTACACTAGGCTACTACACTATACCAATATACCAGGTTACTATGCCACACCACTATACCAGGATACTACACCATACCACTATATCAGTGTACTACACCACACCACTATACCTCGCTACTACACCATGAAACAATACAAGGCTACTACACCATGCCACAATACAAGGCTACTTCACCATATCACCAGGTTACTACATCACTCCACTATACCAGGCTACTACACCACACCACTATACCAAGATACTACACCACACCACTACACCAGGCTGCTACACCATGCCACTACACCAGACTACTACACCACACCACTATACCAGGCTACTACACCACACCACTACATCAGGCTATTACACTACACCAGGGTACTGCACCGCACCACTATAGCAGGCTACTACACCACACCACTATACCAGACTAATAAACCACACCACTACACCAGGTTACTTCACCACACCACTACACCACACCACTACACCAGGCTACTACACCACACCACTGCACAAGGCTACTACACCACACCACTTCTCCAGGCTACTACACCACACCACTATACAAGGCTACTACACAACACCAGGGTACTACACTACACCAGGGAACTACACTACACCACTACACCAGGCTACTACACAACATCACTACACCAGGGTACTACACCACACCACTATATAAAGCTACTACACCATACCACTATACCAAGGTACTACACCATACCACTATACCAGGCTACTACACCACACCACTATACCATGCTACTACACCACACCACTATACCAAGTTACTTCACTACATCACCAGGCTACTACACAATACCACTATACCAGGCTACTACGCCCCACCACTATACCAGGGTACTACACCACTCCACTCTACTAGGTTACTACACCACACCACTATACCTGGCTACTACACCACACCACTATACCAAGTTACTGCACCACATCACCAGGCTACTGCACCACACCACTATACCAGGTTACTACACCACACCACTATATCAGGCTATTACACCACACTACTATACCAGGCCACTACACCACACCACTATACCAGGCTACTACACCACACTTCTATTCCAGGGTACTACACTACGCCAGGGTACTACACCACATTACTATACCAGGCTACTACACCACGCCACTATGCCAGGGTACTACACCACACCACTACACCAGGCTACTACACCACACCAAAACACCAGGCTACTACACCACACCACTATACCAGTGTACTACACCACACCACTATACCAGGGTACTACACCACACCACTATACCAGGGTACTAAACTACACTAATATACCAGGATACTACACCACACCACTATACCAATTTAGTACACCACACTACTATACCTGGCTACTACACAACACCACTATACCAGGCTACTACACCACACCACTACACCAGGCTACTACACCACACCAATACACCAGGCTACTACACCACACCACTATACCAGGGCACTACACCACACCACTATACCAGGGTAGTACACCACACCACTATACCAGGGTTCTACACCACACCACTATACCAGGGTACTACTCCATACCACCATACCAAGTTTCTATGCCACACCACTATACCAGGCTACTACACCACACCACTAGACCAGTGTACTACACCACACCACTATACCTCGCTACTACACCGCACCACTATACCAGGTTACTACACCACACTTCTATACCAGGCTACTACACAACACCACTATTCCAGGCTACTACACCACACCACTACACCAGGGTACTTCACACAACTACACCAGGGTACTTCACACCACTATACCAGGTTACTACACCACACCACTATACCATGCTACTACACCACACCACTATAGCAGGCTACAACACCACACCACTACACTAGGCTACTACACTATACCACTATACCAGGTTACTATGCCACACCACTATACCAGGATACTACACCATACCACTATATCAGTGTACTACACCACACCACTATACCTCGCTACTACACCATGAAACAATACAAGGCTACTACACCATGCCACAATACAAGGCTACTTCACCATATCACCAGGTTACTACATCACTCCACTATACCAGGCTACTACACCACACCACTATACCAAGATACTACACCACACCACTACACCAGGCTGCTACACCATGCCACTACACCAGACTACTACACCACACCACTATACAAGGCTACTACACCACACCACTACATCAGGCTATTACACTACACCAGGGTACTGCACCGCACCACTATAGCAGGCTACTACACCACACCACTATACCAGACTAATAAACCACACCACTACACCAGGTTACTTCACCACACCACTACACCACACCACTACACCAGGCTACTACACCACACCACTGCACAAGGCTACTACACCACACCACTTCTCCAGGCTACTACACCACACCACTATACAAGGCTACTACACAACACCAGGGTACTACACTACACCAGGGAACTACACTACACCACTACACCAGGCTACTACACAACATCACTACACCAGGGTACTACACCACACCACTATATAAAGCTACTACACCATACCACTATACCAAGGTACTACACCATACCACTATACCAGGCTACTACACCACATCACTATAACAGGGTACTACACCACACCACTACTAAACTACTATACCACGCTACTATACCAGGGTACTACACCACATCACCAGGTTACTACACCACACCACTCTACCTGGCTACTACACCACACCACTATACCAAGTTACTACACCACATCACCAGGCTACTACACCACACAACTGTACCAGGCTACTACACAACACCACTATACCAGGGTACTACAGCACACCACTATACCAGGCTACAACACCACACCACTAAACCAGGCAACTACACCACACCACTATACCAGGCTACTACACCACACCACTATACCAGGCCACTACACCACACCACTATACCATGCTACTAAACCACACCACTATACCAGGCTACTACACCACACCACTACACCAGGCTACTACACTACACCAGGGTACTACACTGCACCATTAAACCAGGCTACTACACCATGCCACTACCCAAGGTTAATACACCACACCACTACACCAGGCTACTACACCATACCACTGCACAAGGCTACTACACCACACCACTACTCCAGGCTACTACATCACACCACTATACAAGGCTACTACACAACACCAGGGTACTACACTACACCAGGGAACTACAATACACCACTACACCAGGCTACTACACCACACCACTATACCATGCTACAACACCACACCACTATACCAAGTTACTACACTACATCACCAGGCTACTACACAACACCACTATACCAGGCTACTACGCCCCACCACTATACCAGGGTACTACACCACTCCACTCTACTAGGTTACTACACCACACCATTATACCAGGCTACTACACCACACCACTATACCAAGTTACTACACCACATCACCAGGCTACTGCACCGCACCACTATACCAGGCTACTACACCACACCACTATACCAGGCTACTACACCACACCACTATACCAGGCCACTACACCACACCACTACACCACACCACTATACCAGGCTACTACACCACACCACTATACCAGGCTACTACACCACACCACTATACCAGGCCACTACACCACACCACTATACCAGGCTACTACACCACACTTCTATTCCAGGGTACTACACTACGCCAGGGTACTACACTACATTACTATACCAGGCTACTACACCACGCCACTATGCCAGGTACTACACCATACCACTACACCAGGCTACTACACCACACCAAAACACCAGGCTACTACACCACACCACTACACCAGTGTACTACACCACACCACTATACCAGGGTACTACACCACACCACTATACCAGGGTACTAAACTACACTACTATACCAGGATACTACACCACACCACTATACCAATTTACTACACCACACTACTATACCTGGCTACTACACAACACCACTATACCAGGCTACTACACCACACCACTACACCAGGCTACTACACCACACCAATACACCAGGCTACTACACCACACCACTATACCAGGGTACTACACCACACCACTATACCAGGGTACTACACCACACCACTATACCAGGGAACTACACCACACCACTATACCAGGGTACTACTCCATACCACTATACCAGGTTTCTATGCCACACCACTATACCAGGCTACTACACCACACCACTACACCAGTGTACTACACCACACCACTATACCTCGCTACTACACCATGCCACTATACAAGGCTACTACACCATATCACCAGGGTACTACACTACACTACTATACCAGGTTACTATACCAGGTTACTACACCACACTACTATACCAGGGTACTACACCATGCCACTATACCAGGGTACTACACCATACCACTATACCAGGGTAACACACTATGCAACTATATCAGGCAACTACACCCCACCACTATACCAGGGTAATACACCATACGACTGAAGCAGGGTACTACACCACACCACTACACCAGGCTACTACACCACACCACTACATAAGGCTACTACACCACACCTTTATAACAGGCTACTACAACTCACCACAATACCAGGCTACTACCCCTCACCACTAAACGAGGCAACTACACCACTATACTAGGCTAATACACCACACCACTATACCAGGATACTACACAACACCACTATACCAGGCTACTACACCACACAACTATAACAGGCTACTACACCACACCAATATTCCAGGATACTATTCCACACCACACCACTACACTAGGCTAGTACACCACTATACCAGGCTACTACACCACACCACACAACTACACCTGGCTACTACACCACTATACAAGGCTACTACACCACACCACTACACAATGCTACTACACCACTATTCCAGGCTACTACACCACACAACACCACTACACCAGGCTACTACACCACTGTACCAGGCTACTACACCACACAACTATACCAGGCTACTACACAACACCATTATACCAGGCTACTAAACTACACCAGGGTACCAGGTTACTACACCACACCACTATACCATGCTACTACACCACACCACTACACCAGGCTACAACACCACACCACTACACCAGGCTACTACACCAGGGTACTACACCATACCAATATACTAGGTTTCTGTGCCACACCACTATACAGGCTACTACACTAAACCACTACACCAGTATACTACACCACAACCCTATACCAGGCTACTACATCACGCCACTATACCAGGGTACTACACCACATCACCAGGTTACGACACCACACCACTATACCATGCTACTACACCACACCACTACACCAGGCTACTACACCACACCACTATTCCAGGCTACTATTCCACACCACACCACTACACTAGGCTAGTACACCACTATACCATCCCACTACAACACACCACTATACCAGGCTACAACACCAAACCACTACACCAGGCAACTACACCAGGGAACTACACCCTACCAATATACTAGGTTACTGTGCCACACCACTATGCAGGCTACTACACCAAACCACAACACCAGTGTACTACACCACAACCCTATACCAGGCTACTATATACGCCACTATACCAGGATACTACACCACATCACCAGGTTACTACACCACACCACTATACCAGGCTACTACACCACACGACTTTACCAAGTTACTACACCACACCACTACACCAGGCTTCTGCACCATGCCACTACACCAGGCTACTACACACCACTATACCAGGCTACTACACTATGCCCCTTTACCAGGGTACTACACCACACCACAATACCAGGCAACTACACCACACCACTATACCAGGCTACTACACCACCACTATACCAGGCTACAACACCACACCACTACACCAGTCTACTACACTAGTGTACTACACCATACCACTATACCAGGTTTCTATGCCACACCACAATACCATGCTACTACACCACACCACTACACCAGTGTACTACACCACACCACTATACCTCGCTACTACACCATGCCACTATACAAGGCTACTACACCATATCACCAGGGTACTACACCACACTACTATACCAGGTTATTACACCACACTACTATACTAGGGTACTACACCACACCACTATACCAGGGTAACACACCATTCAACTATACCAGGCTACTACACCACACCACTATCCCTGGCTACACCACACCACTAAACCAGGGTACTACACCATACGACTGTACCAGGGTACTACACCACACCACTACACCAGGCTACTACACCACACCACTTCATAAGGCTAGTACACCACACCATTATAACAGGCAACTACACCACACCACTATTCCAGGCTACTACCCCACACCACTACACCAGGCAACTACACCACTATACTAGGCTACTACACTGCACCACTATACCAGGATACTACACAACACTACTATACCAGGCTACTACACCACACAACTATACCATGCTACTACACCACACCACTATTCTAGGCAACTACTCAACACCACACCACTACACCAGGCTAGTACACCACTATACCAGACTACTACACCACACCACACAACTACACCAGGCAACTACACAACTATACAATGCTACTACACCACTATATCAGGATTCTACACCACACAACACCACGACTTCAGGCTACTACACCACTGTACCATGCTATTACACCACACTACTATACCAGGCTACTACACAACACCATTATACCAGGCTACTACACTACACCAGGGTACCAGGTTACTACACCACACCAATATACTATGCTACTACACCACACCACTATACTATGCTACTACACTATACACCACTATACCAGGCTACAACACCACACCACTATACCATGCTACTACACCAGGGTACTACACCATACACTATACCAGGTTACTGTGCCACACGACTATACTAGGCTTCTACACCAAACCACTACACCAGTGTACTACACCACACCACTATACCAGGCTACAACATCACGCCACTATACCAGGCTACTACACCACATCACCAGGTTAATACACTGCACCACTATACCAGGCTACTACACCACACCACTATACCAGGCTACTACACCACACCACTATACCAGGCTACTACACGACACCACTACACTACATCACACCACTACACCAGGTTACTTTACCACACCACTACACCACACCACTACACCAGGCTACTACACCACACCACTGCACAAGGTTACTACACCACACCACTTCTCCAGGCTACTACACCACACCACTATACAAGGCTACTACACAACACCAGGGTACTGCACTACACCAGGGAACTACACTACACCACTACACCAGGCTACTACACAACACCACTACACCAGGGTACTACACCACACCACTATATAAGGTTTCTACACCATACCACTATACCAAGGTACTACACCATGCCACTATACCAGGCTACTACACCACATCACTATAACAGTGTACCACACCACACAACTACCAGACTGCTACACCACGCCACTATACCAGGATACTACACCACATCACCAGGTTACTACACCACACCACTATACCAGGCTACTACACCACACCACTATACCATGTTACTTCACCATATCACCAGGCTACTACACCACACCACTATACCAGGCTACTACACCACACCACTATACCAGGGTACTACACCACACCACTATACCAGGCTACTCCCCCCACACCACTATACCAGGCTACAACACCACACCACTATACCAGGTTACTACACCACACAACTATACCAGGCCACTACACCACACCACTATACCATGCTACTACACCACACCACTATACCAGGCTTCTACACCACACCACTACACCAGGCTACTACACTACACCAGGGTACTACACCGTACCACTATACCAGGCTACTACACCACGCCACTACTCCTGGCTACTACACCACACCACTACACCACACCACTATACCAGGGTACTACACCACACCACTATACCATGGTTCTACACCACACCACTATACAAGGGTACTACACCACACCACTATACCAGGCTACTACACCACACCACTATACCAGGTTACTACACCACACTACTATACCAGGCTACTACACAACACCACTATACCATGCTACTACACCACACCACTACACCAGGGTACTTCCTACCACTATACCAGGTTACTACACAACACCACTATACCATGCTACTACACCACACCACTATACCAGGCTACAACACCACACCACTACACCAGGGTACTACACCAGGATACTACACCATACCACTATACCAGGTTACTATGCCACACCACTTTACCAGGCTACTACACCGCACCACTACACCAGTGTACTACACCACACCACTACACCACACCTACTACACCATGCCACAATACAAGGCTACTACACTACATCACCAGGTTACTACACCACACCACTATACCAGGCTACTACACCACACCACTACACCAGGCTGCTACACCATGCCACTACACCAAGCTACTACACTACACCACTATACCAGGCTACTACACAACACCACTATTCCAGGCTACTACACAACACCAGGGTACTACACTACACCAGGAAACTACACTACACCACTACACCAGGCTACTACACAACACCACTACACCAGGGTACTACACCACACCACTATATAAGGCTACTACACCATACCATTATAACAAGGTACTACACCATGCCACTATACCAGGCTACTACACCACATCACTATAACAGGGTACTACACCACACCACTACCAGACTACTACACCACGCCACTATACGAGGGTGCTACACCACATCACCAGGTTACTACACCACACCACTATACCAGGCTACTACACCACAGCACTCTACCAAGTTACAACACCACATCACCAGGCTACTACACCGCACCACTATACTAGCCTACTACACCACACCACTATACCAGTGTACTACACCACACCACACCACTACTCCAGGCTACTACATCACACCACTATACAAGGCTACTACACAACACCAGGGTACTACACTACACCAGGGAACTACAATACACAACTACACCAGGCTACTACATCACACCACTATACCATGCTACTACACCACACCACTATACCAAGTTACTACACTACATCACCAGGCTACTACACAACACCACTATACCAGGTTACTACGCCCCACTACTATACCAGGGTACTACACCACTCCACTCTACTAGGTTACTACACCACACCACTATACCAGGCTACTACACCACACCACTATACCAAGTTACTACACCACATCACCAGGCTACTGCACCACACCACTATACCAGGCTACTACACCACACCACTATACCAGGCTACTACACCACACCACTATACCAGGCCACTACACCACACCACTACACCACACCACTATACCAGGCTACTACACCACACTTCTATTCCAGGGTACTACACTACGCCAGGGTACTACACCACACCACTACCAGGCTACTACACCACGCCACTATGCCAGGGTATTACACCACACCACTACACCAGGCTACTACACCACACCAAAACGCCAGGCTACTACACCACACCACTATACCAGTGTACTACACCACACCACTATACCAGGGTACTACACCACACCACTATACCAGGGTACTAAACTACACTACTATACCAGGATACTACACCACTGCACTATACCAATTTACTACACCACACTACTATACCTGGCTACTACACAACACCACTATACCAGGCTACTACACCACACCACTATACCAGGCTACTACACCACACCACTACACCAGGCTACTACCCCACACCAATACACCAGGCTACTACACCACACCACTATACCAGGGTACTACACCACACCACTATACCAGGGTACTACACCACACCACTATACCATGGTACTACACCACACCACTATACTAGGGTACTACTCCATACCACTATACCAGGTTTCTATGCCACACCACTATACCAGGCTACCACACCACACCACTACACCTGTGTACTACACCACACCACTATACCTCGCTACTACACCATGCCACTATACAAGGCTACTACACCATATCACCAGGGTACTACACCACACTACTATACCAGGTTACTATACTAGGTTACTACACCACACTACTATACCAGGGTACTACACCATGCCACTATACCAGGGTACTACACCATACCACTATACCAGGGTAACACACCATGCAACTATACCAGGCTACTACACCACACCACTATAAATAGCTACACCACACCACTATACCAGGGTACTACACCATACGACTGAACCAGGGTACTACACCACACCACTACACCAGGCTACTACACCACACCACTACATAAGGCTACTACACCTCACCTTTATAATAGGCTACTACATAACACCACTACATAAGGCTACTACACCACACCTTTATAACAGGCTACTACACCTCACCACAATACCAGGCTACTAACCCTCACCACTATACCAGGCAACTACACCACTATACTAGGCTAATACACCACACCACTATACCAGGATACTACACAACACTACTATACCAGGCTACTACACCACACAACTATAACAGGCTACTACACCACACCACTATTCCAGGCTACTTTTCCACACCACACCACTACACTAGGCTAGTACACCACTATACCTGGCTACTACACCACACCACACAACTACACCAGGCTACTACACCACTATACAAGGCTACTACACCACACCACTACACAATGCTACTACACCACTATTCCAGGCTACTACACCACACAACACCACTACACCACTGTACCAGGCAACTACACCACACTACTATACCAGGCTACTACACAACACCATTATACCAGGCTAATAAACTACACCAGGGTACCAGGTTACTACACTACACCACTATACCATTCTATTACACCACACCACTACACCAGGCTACAACACCACACCACTACACCAGGCTACTACACCAGGGTACTACACCATACCAATATACTAGGTTACTGTGCCACACCACTATACAGGCTACTACACTAAACCACTACACCAGTGTACTACACCACAACCCTATACCAGGCTACTACATCACGCCACTATACCAGGGTACTACACCACATCACCAGGTTACGATACCACACCACTATACCATGCTACTACACCACACCACTACACCAGGCTACTACACCAAACCACTATTCCAGGCTACTATTCCACACCACACCACTACACTAGGCTAGTACACCACTATACCATGCCACTACAAAACACCACTATACCAGGCTACTACACCACACAACTGTACCAGGCTACTACACAACACCACTATACCAGGGTACTACAGCACACCACTATACCAGGCTACAACACCACACCACTAAACCAGGCAACTACACCACACCACTATACCAGGCTACAACACCACACCACTATACCAGGCCACTACACCACACCACTATACCATGCTACTAAACCACACCACTATACCAGGCTACTACACCACACCACTACACCAGGCTACTACACTACACCAGGGTACTACACTGCACCATTAAACCAGGCTACTACACCATGCCACTACCCAAGGTTAATACACCACACCACTACACCAGGCTACTACACCATACCACTGCACAAGGCTACTACACCACACCACTACTCCAAGCTACTACATCACACCACTATACAAGGCTACTACACAACACCAGGGTACTACACTACACCAGGGAACTACAATACACCACTACACCAGGCTACTACACCACACCACTATACCATGCTACAACACCACACCACTATACCAAGTTACTACACTACATCACCAGGCTACTACACAACACCACTATACCAGGCTACTACGCCCCACCACTATACCAGGGTACTACACCACTCCACTCTACTAGGTTACTACACCACACCATTATACCAGGCTACTACACCACACCACTATACCAAGTTACTACACCACATCACCAGGCTACTGCACCGCACCACTATACCAGGCTACTACACCACACTACTATACCAGGCTACTACACCACACCACTATACCAGGCCACTACACCACACGACTACACCACACCACTATACCAGGCTACTACACCACACCACTATACCAGGCTACTACACCACACCACTATACCAGGCCACAACACCACACCACTATACCAGGCTACTACACCACACTTCTATTCCAGGGTACTACACTACGCCAGGGTACTACACTACATTACTATACCAGGCTACTACACCACGCCACTATGCCAGGTACTACACCATACCACTACACCAGGCTACTACACCACACCAAAACACCAGGCTACTACACCACACCACTACACCAGTGTACTACACCACACCACTATACCAGAGTACTACACCACTCCACTATACCAGGGTACTAAACTACACTACTATACCAGGATACTACACCACACCACTATACCAATTTACTACACCACACTACTATACCTGGCTACTACACAACACCACTATACCAGGCTACTACACCACACCACTACACCAGGCTACTACACCACACCAATACACCAGGCTACTACACCACACCACTATACCAGGGTACTACACCACACCACTATACCAGGGTACTACACCACACCACTATACCCGGGAACTACACCACACCACTATACCAGGGTACTACTCCATACCACTATACCAGGTTTCTATGGCACACCACTATACCAGGCTACTACACCACACCACTACACCAGTGTACTACACCACACCACTATACCTCGCTACTACACCATGCCACTATACAAGGCTACTACACCATATCACCAGGGTACTACACTACACTACTATACCAGGTTGCTATACCAGGTTACTACACCACACTACTATACCAGGGTACTACACCATGCCACTATACCAGGGTACTACACCATACCACTATACCAGGGTAACACACTATGCAACTATATCAGGCAACTACACCACATCACTATACCTGGCTACACCACACCACTATACCAGGGTACTACACCATACGACTGAAGCAGGGTACTACACCACACCACTACACCAGGCTACTACACCACACCACTACATAAGGCTACTACACCACACCTTTATAACAGGCTACTACAACTCACCACAATACCAGGCTACTACCCCTCACCACTAAACCAGGCAACGACACCACTATACTAGGCTAATACACCACACCACTATACCAGGATACTACACAACACCACTATACCAGGCTACTACACCACACAACTATAACAGGCTACTACACCACACCAATATTCCAGGCTACTATTCCACACCACACCACTACACTAGGCTAGTACACCACTATACCAGGCTACTACACCACACCACACAACTACACCAGGCTACTACACCACTATACAAGGCTACTACACCACACCACTACACAATGCTACTATACCACTATTCCAGGCTACTACACCACACAACACCACTACACCAGGCTACTACACCACTGTACCAGGCTACTACACCACACAACTATACCAGGCTACTACACAACACCATTATACCAGGCTACTAAACTCCACCAGGGTAACAGGTTACTACACCACACCACTATACCATGCTACTACACCACACCACTACACCAGGCAACAACACCACACCACTACACCAGGCTACTACACCAGGGTACTACACCATACCAATATACTAGGTTTCTGTGCCATACCACTATACAGGCTACTACACTAAACCACTACACCAGTATACTACACCACAACCCTATACCAGGCTACTACATCACGCCACTATACCAGGGTACTACACCACATCACCAGGTTACGACACCACACCACTATACCATGCTACTACACCACACCACTACACCAGGCTACTACACCACACCACTATTCCAGGCTACTATTCCACACCACACCACTACACTAGGCTAGTACACCACTATACCATCCCACTACAACACACCACTATACCAGGCTACAACACCAAACCACTACACCAGGCAACTACACCAGGGAACTACACCCTACCAATATACTAGGTTACTGTGCCACACCACTATGCAGGCTACTACACCAAACCACAACACCAGTGTACTACACCACAACCCTATACCAGGCTACTATATCACGCCACTATACCAGGATACTACACCACATCACCAGGTTACTACACCACACCACTATACCAGGCTACTACACCACACGACTATACCAAGTTACTACACCACACCACTACACCAGGCTTCTGCACCATGCCACTACACCAGGCTACTACACACCACTATACCAGGCTACTACACTATGCCCCTTTACCAGGGTACTACACCACACCACAATACCAGGCAACAACACCACACCACTATACCAGGCTACTACACCACCACTATACCAGGCTACAACACCACACCACTACACCAGTCTACTACACTAGTGTACTACACCATACCACTATACCAGGTTTCTATGCCACACCACCATACCATGCTACTACACCACACCACTACACCAGTGTACTACACCACACCACTATACCTCGCTAATACACCATGCCACTATACAAGGCTACTACACCATATCACCAGGGTACTACACCACACTACTATACCAGGTTATTACACCACACTACTATACTAGGGTACTACACCACACCACTATACCAGGGTAACACATCATTCAACTATACCAGGCTACTACACCACACCACTATCCCTGGCTACACCACACCACTAAACCAGGGTACTACACCATACGACTGTACCAGGGTACTACACCACACCACTACACCAGGCTACTACACCACACCACTTCATAAGGCTAGTACACCACACCATTATAACAGGCAACTACACCACACCACTATTCCAGGCTACTACCCCACACCACTACACCAGGCAACTACACCACTATACTAGGCTACTACACTGCACCACTATACCAGGATACTACACAACACTACTATACCAGGCTACTACACCACACAACTATACCATGCTACTACACCACACCACTATTCTAGGCAACTACTCCACACCACACCACTGCACCAGGCTAGTACACCACTATACCAGACTACTACACCACACCACACAACTACACCAGGCAACTACACAACTATACAATGCTACTACACCACTATATCAGGATTCTACACTACACAACACCACGACTTCAGGCTACTACACAACTGTACCATGCTATTACACCACACTACTATACCAGGCTACTACACAACACCATTATACCAGGCTACTACACTACACCAGGGTACCAGGTTACAACACCACACCAATATACTATGCTACTACACCACACCACTATACTATGCTACTACACTATACACCACTATACCAGGCTACAACACCACACCACTATACCAGGCTACTACACCAGGGTACTACACCATACCACTATACCAGGTTACTGTGCCACACGACTATACTAGGCTTCTACACCAAACCACTTCACCAGTGTACTACACCACACCACTATACCAGGCTACAACATCACGCCACTATACCAGGCTACTACACCACATCACCAGGTTACTACACTGCACCACTATACCAGGCTACTACACCACACCACTATACCAGGCTACTACACCACACCACTATACCAGGCTACTACACGACACCACTACACTACATCACACCACTACTCCAGGTTACTTTACCACACAACTACACCACACCACTACACCAGGCTACTACACCACACCACTGCACAAGGTTACTACACCACACCACTTCTCCAGGCTACTACACCACACCACTATACAAGGCTACTACACAACACCAGGGTACTGCACTACACCAGGGAACTACACTACACCACTACACCAGGCTACTACACAACACCACTACACCAGGGTACTACACCACACCACTATATAAGGTTTCTACACCATACCACTATACCAAGGTACTACACCATGCCACTATACCAGGCTACTACACCACATCACTATAACAGGGTACCACACCACACAACTACCAGACTGCTACACCACGCCACTATACCAGGATACTACACCACATCACCAGGTTACTACACCACACCACTATACCAGGCTACTACACCACACCACTATACCATGTTACTTCACCATATCACCAGGCTACTACACCACACCACTATACCAGGCTACTACACCACACCACTATACCAGGGTACTACACCACACCACTATAACAGGATACTACTCCACACCACTATAAAAGGCTACAACACCACACCACTATACCAGGTTACTACACCACACAACTATACCAGGCCACTACACCACACCACTATACCATGCTACTACACCACACCACTATACCAGGCTTCTACACCACGCCACTACACCAGGCTACTACACTACACCAGGGTAATATACCGTACCACTATACCAGGCTACTACACCACGCCACTACTCCTGGCTACTACACCACACCACTGCACCAGGCTAAAACACCACACAACTATACCCACCACTACACCAGGTTACTACACACCACACCACTACACCACACCACTACACCAGGCTACTACACCACACCACTGCACAAGGCTACTACACCACATCACTACTCCAGGCTACTAACCCCTACCATTATACCAGGGTACTACTCCACTCCACTATACCAGGGTACTACACCACACCACAATACCAGGGTACTACATCACACCACTATACCAGGCTACTACACCACACCACTATACCAGGCTACTACACCACACCACTGTACCAGGCCACTACACCACACCACTATACAATGCTACTACACCACACTTCTATTCCAGGGTACTACACTACGCCAGGGTACTACACCACACCACTATACCAGGCTACTACACTACGCCACTACACCAGGGTACTACACCACACCACTACACCAGGGTACTACACACCACTATTCCAGGGTACTACATACAGCTATACCAGAGTACTACACACTACTACACCAGGCTACTACACCACACCACTACACCAGGATACTACACCACACCAATCCACCAGGCTACTTCACCACACCACTATACCAGGGTACTACACCACGCCACTATACCATGGTTCTACACCACACCACTATACAAGGGTACTACACCACACCACTATACCAGGCTACTACACCACACCACTATACCAGGTTACTAAACCACACTACTATACCAGGCTACTACACAACACCACTATACCATGCTACTACACCACACCACTACACCAGGGTACTTCCTACCACTATACCAGGTTACTACACAACACCACTATACCATGCTACTACACCACACCACTATACCAGGCTACAACACCACACCACTACCCCCGGGTACTACACCAGGATACTACACCATACCACTATACCAGGTTACTATGCCACACCACTTTACCAGGCTACTACACCGCACCACTACACCAGTGTACTACACCACACCACTACACCACACCTACTACACTATGCCACAATACAAGGCTACGACACTACATCACCAGGTTACTACACCACACCACTATACCAGGCTACTACACCACACCACTACACCATGCTGCTACACCATGCCACTACACCAGGCTACTACACTACACCACTATACCAGGCTACTACACAACACCACTACACCAGGCTACTACACAACACCAGGGTACTACACTACACCAGGAAACTACACTACACCACTACACCAGGCTACTACACAACACCACTACACCAGGGTACTACACCACACCACTATATAAGGCTACTACACCATACCATTATAACAAGGTACTACACCATGCCACTATACCAGGCTACTACACCACATCACTATAACAGGGTACTACAACACACCACTACCAGACTACTACACCACGCCACTATACGAGGGTGCTACACCACATCACCAGGTTACTACACCACACCACTATACCAGGCTACTACACCACAGCACTCTACCAAGTTACAACACCACATCACCAGGCTACTACACCGCACCACTATACCAGCCTACTACACCACACCACTATACCAGTGTACTACACCACACCACACCACTACTCCAGGCTACTACATCACACCACTATACAAGGCTACTACACAACACCAGGGTACTACACTACACCAGGGAACTACAATACACCACTACACCAGGCTACTACACCACACCACTATACCATGCTACTACACCACACCACTATACCATGTTACTACACTACATCACCAGGCTACTACACAACACCTCTATACCAGGCTACTACGCCCCACCACTATACCAGGGTACTACACCACTCCACTCTACTAGGTTACTACACCACACCACTATACCAGGCTACTACACCACACCACTATACCAAGTTACTACACCACATCACCAGGCTACTGCACCACACCACTATTCCAGGCTACTACACCACACCACTATACCAGGCTACTACACCACACCACTATACCAGGCCACTACACCACACCACTACACCACACCACTATACCAGGCTACTACACCACACTTCTATTCCAGGGTACTACACTACGCCAGGGTACTACACCACACCACTATACCAGGCTACTACACCACGCCACTATGCCAGGGTATTACACCACACCACGACACCAGGCTACTACACCACACCAAAACGCCAGGCTACTACACCACACCACTATACCAGTGTACTACACCACACCACTATACCAGGGTACTACACCACACCACTATACCAGGGTACTAAACTACACTACTATACCAGGATACTACACCACATCACTATACCAATTTACTACACCACACTACTATACCTGGCTACTACACAACACCACTATACCAGGCTATTACACCACACCACTACACAAGGCTACTACACCACACCACTACACCAGGCTACTACCCCACACCAATACACCAGGCTACTACACCACACCACTATACCAGGGTACTACACCACACCACTATACCAGGCTACTACACCACACAACTATAACAGGCTACTACACCACACCACTATTCCAGGCTACTATTCCACACCACACCACTACACTAGGCTAGTACACCACTATACCTGGCTACTACACCACACCACACAACTACACCAGGCTACTACACCACTATACAAGGCTACTACACCACACCACTACACAATGCTACTACACCACTATTCCAGGCTACTACACCACACAACACCACTACACCAGGCTACTACACCACTGTACCAGGCAACTACACCACACTACTATACCAGGCTACTACACAACACCATTATACCAGGCTAATAAACTACACCAGGGTACCAGGTTACTACACTACACCACTATACCATTCTACTACACCACACCACTACACCAGGCTACAACACCACACCACTACACCAGGCTACTACACCAGGGTACTACACCATACCAATATACTAGGTTACTGTGCCACACCACTATACAGGCTACTACACTAAACCACTACACCAGTGTACTACACCACAACCCTATACCAGGCTACTACATCACGCCACTATACCAGGGTACTACACCACATCACCAGGTTACGATACCACACCACTATACCATGCTACTACACCACACCACTACACCAGGCTACTACACCAAACCACTATTCCAGGCTACTATTCCACACCACACCACTACACTAGGCTAGTACACCACTATACCATGCCACTACAAAACACCACTATACCAGGCTACAACACCACACCACTACACCAGGCTACTGTAACGGGGGGTGGGGGAAATAGCTCTATCTTGTCCATTATTCCACCCCCCAGTTAACTAACGAGGCCGGGGGAAACAGCTCTCTCTAGTCCGTTATCCCGTCCCCAGTTAGCTAACTATTCTAGAGCACTCCCAGAGTTCCTAAGGCAACCTCTCTCGTTCAACACCTTGTAACCTAGGTATTTGACTACCTAGGTGCTAAGACTACAAGGCGCCGTAACTGGACCAGCTACCCGAAACTCTAGAGAGGACTCTAGAATACAGAATCATTGCCACAAACGTATAAGAGAAAACGAAAGGAAAGAAATGAATAGTGAAGTAATTAGTGAGGGTTTGGGGTGAGAGGTAGAGAGGTGGGAGGAGCGAGGAGGGTCATTAGTTGAAAGTGAGAGTTCAGAGAGGGGTGGAGGGAGAGGTATAGATAGGTAGAAGTAGAAGAGTAGATAGTAGAAGTAGAAAGTAGATAGTAGAAGACGAAATGCTGCCACCATCCATTCTAGACCATTACATACAAGACAAGGAATGGAACTTGTCTGTATCAAAATATTCTCAAACGATGTTATCATGAGTTCATTATTAGTAGTTCCCATCTTTATCATGTACTCATTCTAAACCATGAAACCAGTAACCACAGAAGCTTTCTCACCTCAACTCAAATCTCTAGGGAACAAAATAAAGTCCATTTAAATGATAAATTCAACAATTATATTTCACATTAAGTATCATAATTTAGCAATCCAATTAAAATGTTCCAGTTTAATATGCAAAGTGAGTCATCATCCAAGAATTCGAGAACCCTACAACTTGACTGCCCCTGATCATCACACAACATATGTAAACACGACCAAGTCACCTCACTGTTCACTCACCGAGGACTGAGTCTAAGTTGAATAGAGAGGAGGGGGGGGGGGGTCTGTAGCTTGACAGAGACTGTCTCGCCCCTGCCGGCCGACAGCCTCCCTGCTAGGGACGTCGTCTCTGCTCTCGTCTGCTGTTCTGTCTGTTAATGCTTTTTGCTCGATAGTTCTCCGAGTATTTATTGGGGAACCTAGTAGCTAACTCCGCCCACAAATAGATAGCCTCCGGCACTCTACCAAGCCACTCCTTAAACGTCGGCATGTTTGAAGGCTACCCGGCTCCAATTATACGCTTAGCGGAAGCAAGGTGAAATTCTCATGATCTGACCTCAGGTCACTTGGGGTCCTTAACGGTTAGAGGTGTGAGATCTCCGCCGACAACTTGGCGCCTTTCCAAATCCCTGTCTGTGACTCATATTCTATATATATTTTAAATAAACTAACCCAAACACTTTTACAGTGTTACACTACTACACCAGGGTACCACACCATACCAATATACTAGGTTACTGTGCCACACCACTATACAGGCTACTACACCAAACCACTACACCAGTGTACTACACCACAACCCTATACCAGGCTACTACATCACGCCACTATACCAGGATACTACACCACATCACCAGGTTACTACACCGCACCACTATACCAGGCTACTACACCACACCACTATACCAAGTTACTACACCACACCACTATACCAGTGTACTACACCACACCACTATACCAGGCTACTACACCACACAACTACAACAGGCTACTACACCACACCACTATTCCAGGCTACTATTCCACACCACACCACTGCACTAGGCTAGTACACCACTATACCTGGCTACTACACCACACCACACAACTACACCAGGCTACTACACCACTATACAAGGCTACTACACCACACCACTACACAATGCTACTACACCACTATTCCAGTCTAATACACCACACAACACCACTACACCAGGCTACTACACCACTGTACCAGGCAACTACACCACACTACTATACCAGGCTACTACACAACACCATTATACCAGGCTAATAAACTACACCAGGGTACCAGGTTACTACACTACACCACTATACCATTCTACTACACCACACCACTACACCAAGCTACAACACCACACCACTACACCAGGCTACTACACCAGGGTACTACACCATACCAATATACTAGGTTACTGTGCCACACCACTATACAGGCTACTACACTAAACCACTACACCAGTGTACTACACCACAACCGTATACATGGCTACTACATCACGCCACTATACCAGGGTACTACACCACATCACCAGGTTACGATACCACACCACTATACCATGCTACTACACCACACCACTACACCAGGCTACTACACCAAACCACTATTCCAGGCTACTATTCCACACCACACCACTACACTAGGCTAGTACACCACTATACCATGCCACTCAAAACACCACTATACCAGGCTACAACACCACACCACTACACCAGGCTACTACACCAGGGTACCATACCATACCAATATACTAGGTTACTGTGCCACACCACTATACAGGCTACTACACCAAACCACTACACCAGTGTACTACACCACAACCCTATACCAGGCTACTACATCACGCCACTATACCAGGATACTACACCACATCACCAGGTTACTACACCGCACCACTATACCAGGCTACTACACCACACCACTATACCAAGTTACTACACCGCACCACTATACCAGTGTACTACACCACACCACTATACTAGGGTACTACACCACACCACTATACCAGGGTACTAAACTACACTACTATACCAGGATACTACACCACACCACTATACCAATTTACTACATCACACTACTATACCTGGCTACTACACAACACCACTATACCAGGCTACTACACCACACCACTACACCAGGCTACTACACCACACCAATACACCAGACTACTACACCACACCACTATACCAGGGTACTACACCACACCACTATACCAGGATACTACACCACACCACTATTCCAGGGTACTACACCACACCACTATACCAGGGTACTACTCCATACCACTATACCAGGTTTCTATGCCACACCACTATACCAGGCTACTACACCACACCACTACACCAGTGTACTACACCACACCACTATACCTCGCTACTACACCATGCCACTATACAAGGCTACTACACCATATCACCAGGGTACTACACCACACTACTATACCAGGTTACTATACCAGGTTACTATACCAGGTTACTATACCAGGTTACTACACCACACTACTATACCATGGTACTACACCATGCCACTATACCAGGGTACTACACCATACCACTATACCAGAGTAACACACCATGCAACTATACCAGGCTACTACACCACACCACTATACCTGGCTACACCACA
>NW_027189155.1:1226065-1244246 GCF_040958095.1 Procambarus clarkii | reverse complement strand
TAGTTTGTGGAGGAGGAAGAGGAGGGTAGTGTTGTGGAGGAAGAAGAGGAGGGTAGTGTTGTGGAGCAGGAAGATGAGGGTAGTGCTGTGGAAGAGGAAGAGGAGGGTAGTGTTGTGGAGGAAGAAGAGGAGGGTTGTGTTGAAGAGGAGAAAGAGGAGGGTAGTGTTGTGGAGGAGGAGGGTAGTGTCTTGGAGGAGGAGGAGGAGGACGAGGTGGAGGAGGGAAGTGTTGTGGAGGAGGAGGAGGAGGGGTAGTGTTGTGGAGGAGGAAGAGAAGGGTAGTGTTGGCAAGGAGGAGGTGGGTAGTGCTGTTTAGGAGGAAGAGGAGGGTAGTATTGTGGACGAGGAAGAGGTGGGAAGTTTTGTGGAGGAGGAAGAGGAGGGTAGTGTTGTGGAGGAGGAAGAGGAGGGTAGTGTTGTGGAGGAGGAGGAGTAGGAGAGTAGTGTTGTGGAGGAGGAGGAAGAGGAGGAGGGTAGTGTTGTGGAGGAGAAGGAGGAGGAGGGTAGTGTTGTGGAGGAGGAAGAGGAGGGTTGTGTTGAAGAGGAGAAAGAGGAGGGTAGTGTTTTGGAGGAGGGTAGTGTCGTGGAGGAGGAGGAGGAGAAGTAGGAGGAGGAAAGTGTTGTGGAGGAGGAAGAGGAGGGAAGTGATTTGGAGGAGGAGGAGAAAGAGGGTAGTGTAGTGGTGGTGGAAGAGGAGGGTAGTGTTGTGGAGGAAGAGGAACAGGAAAGTGTTGTGGAGGAGGAAGAGGAAGGTCGTGTTGTATAGCAGGAGGAAAAGGGTAGTGTTGTGGAGGAGGAGGAGGAGGAGGAGGAGGAGGAGGAGGAGGAGGGTAGTGTTGTGGAGGAGGAGGAAGAGCAGGTGGGTAGTGTTGTGGAGGAGAAGGAGGAGGAGGGTAGTGTTGTGGAGGAGGAAGAGGAGGGTTGTGTTGAAGAGCAGAAAGAGGAGGGTAGTGTTGTGGAGGAGGAGGGTAGTGTCGTGGAGGAGGATGAGGAGGACGAGTTGGAGGAGGGAAGTGTTGTGGAGGAGGAAGAGGAGGGTTGTGTTGTGGGGGAGGAAGAGGAGGGAAGTGTTTTATAGGAGGAGGAGAAAGAGGGTAGAGTACTGGTGGTGGAAGAGGAGGGTAGTGTTGTGGAGGAGTAGGAGGAGGGTTGTGTTGAGGAGGACGAAGAGGAGGGTAGTGTTGTAGAGGAGGAAGAGTAGGGTAGTGTTGTAGAGGAGGAAGAGGAGGGTAGTAATGTAAAGGAGGAAGAGGAGAGTAGTGTTGTAGAGGAGGAAGAGGAGAGTAGTGTTGTAAAGGAAGAAGAGGAGGGTAGTGTTGTAGAGGAGGAAGAGTATGGTAGTGTTGTGGAGGAGGAAGAGTAGGGTAGTGTTGTGGAGGAAGAGGAGGAGGGGAGTTTTGTGGAGGAGGAAGAGGAGCGTAGTGTTGTGGAGGAGGAGGAGGAGGAGGGTAGTGTTGTGGAAGAGGAAGAGGAGAGTAGTGTTGTAGAGGAGGAAGAGGAGAGTAGTGTTGTAAAGGAGGAAGCGGAGGGTAGTGTTGTAGAGGAGGAAGAGTAGATAGTGTTGTGGAGGAGGAAGAGTAGGGTAGTGTTGTGGAGGAAGAGGAGGAGGGTACTGTTGTGGAAGAGGAGGAGGAGGGCTAGTGTTGTGGAGGAGGAAGAGGAGGGTAGTGTTGTGGAGGAGGAAGAGGAGGTTAGTTTTGTGGAGGAGGAAGAGGAGGTTAGTTTTGTGGAGGAGGAAGAGGAGGGTAGTGTTGTAAAGGGGGAAGAGGAAGGTAGTTTTGTGGAAGAGGAAGAAGAGGGTAGTGCTGTGGAGGAGGAAGAGGAGGGTAGTGTTGTGGAGGAGGAAGAGGAGGGTAGTGTTGTGGAGGAGGAAGAGGAGGGTACTGCTGTGGAGGAGGAAGAGGAGGGTAATGCTGTGGAGGAGGAAGAGGAGGTAGTGCTGTGGAGGAGGAAGAGTAGGGTAGTGCTGTGGAGGAGGAAAAGGAGGGTAGTGTTGTGGAGGAGGAAGAGGAGGGTAGTGTGTGGTGGAGGAGGAGGAGGGTAGTGTTGTGGAGGAGGAAGAGGAGAGTAGTGTTGTAGAGGAGGAAGAGAAGGGTAGTAATGTAGAGGAGGAAGAGTAGGGAAGTGTTGTGGAGGAGGAAGAGTAGGGTAGTATTGCATACGAGGAAGAGGTGGGTAGTTTTGTGGAGGAGGAAGAGGAGGGGTTGTGTTGTGGAGGAGGAAGAGGAGGGGTTGTGTTGTGGAGGAGGAAGAGGAGGGTAGTGTTGTGGAGGAGGAAGAGGAGGGTAGTTTTGTGGAGGAGGAAGAGGAGGGGTAGTGTTGTGGAGGAGGAAGAGGAGGGTAGTGATGTGGAGGAGGAAGAGGAGGGTAGTGTTGTGGAGGAAGAAGAGGAGGGTAGTGTTGTGGAGGAAGAGGAGGGGTAGTGATGTGGAGGAGGAAGAGGAGGGTAGTGTTGGCAAGGAGGAGGTGGGTAGTGCTGTGTAGGAGGAAGAGGAGGGTAGTATTGTGGACGAGGAAGAGGTGGGTAGTTTTGTGGAGGAGGAAGAGGAGGGTAGTGTTGTGGAGGAAGAAGAGGAGGGTAGTGTTGTGGAGCAGGAAGATGAGGGTAGTGCTGTGGAAGAGGAAGAGGAGGGTAGTGTTGTGGAGGAAGAAGAGGAGGGTAGTGTTGGCAAGGAGGAGGTGGGTAGTGCTGTTTAGGAGGAAGAGGAGGGTAGTATTGTGGACGAGGAAGAGGTGGGTAGTTTTGTGGAGGAGGAAGAGGAGGGTAGTGTTGTGGAGGAGGAAGAGGAGGGTAGTGTTGTGGAGGAGGAGGAGGAGGAGAGTAGTGTTGTGGAGGAGGAGGAAGAGGAGGAGGGTAGTGTTGTGGAGGAGAAGGAGGAGGAGGGTAGTGTTGTGGAGGAGGAAGAGGAGGGTTGTGTTGAAGAGGAGAAAGAGGAGGGTAGTGTTGTGGAGGAGGAGGGTAGTGTCGTGGAGGAGGAGGAGGAGAAGTAGGAGGAGGGAAGTGTTGTGGAGGAGGAAGAGGTAGGTAGTGTTGTGGAGGAGGAAGAGGAGAGTTGTGTTGTGGGGGAGGAAGAGGAGGGAAGTGATTTGGAGGAGGAGGAGAAAGAGGGTAGTGTAGTGGTGGTGGAAGAGGAGGGTAGTGTTGTGGAGGAAGAGGAACAGGAAAGTGTTGTGGAGGAGAAAGAGGAAGGTCGTGTTGTGGAGCAGGAGGAAAAGGGTAGTGTTGTGGAGGAGGAGGAGGAGGAGGGTAGTGTTGTGGAGGAGGAGGAAGAGGAGGTGGGTAGTGTTGTGGAGGAGAAGGAGGAGGAGGGTAGTGTTGTGGAGGAGGAAGAGGAGGGTTGTGTTGAAGAGGAGAAAGAGGAGGGTAGTGTTGTGGAGGAGGAGGGTAGGTTCGTGGAGGAGGAGGAGGAGGAGGAGGAGGAGGTGGAGGAGGGAAGTGTTGTGGAGGAGGAAGAGGAGGGTTGTGTTGTGGGGGAGGAAGAGGAGGGAAGTGTTTTGGAGGTGGAGGAGAAAGAGGGTAGAGTACTGGTGGTGGAAGAGGAGGGTAGTGTTGTGGAGGAGTAGGAGGAGGGTTGTGTTGAGGAGGACGAAGAGGAGGGTAGTGTTGTAGAGGAGGAAGAGTAGGGTAGTGTTGTAGAGGAGGAAGAGGAGGGTAGTAATGTAAAGGAGGAAGAGGAGAGTAGTGTTGTAGAGGAGGAAGAGGAGAGTAGTGTTGTAAAGGAAGAAGAGGAGGGTAGTGTTGTAGAGGAGAAAGAGTATGGTAGTGTTGTGGAGGAGGAAGAGTAGGGTAGTGTTGTGGAGGAAGAGGAGGAGGGGAGTTTTGTGGAGGAGGAAGAGGAGGGTAGTGTTGTGGAGGAGGAGGAGGAGGGTAGTGTTGTGGAGGAGGAAGAGGAGAGTAGTGTTGTAGAGGAGGAAGAGGAGAGTAGTGTTGTAAAGGAGGAAGCGGAGGGTAGTGTTGTAGAGGAGGAAGAGTAGATAGTGTTGTGGAGGAGGAAGAGTAGGGTAGTGTTGTGGAGGAAGAGGAGGAGGGTACTGTTGTGGAGGAGGAGGAGGAGGGCTAGTGTTGTGGAGGAGGAAGAGGAGGGTAGTGTTGTGGAGGAGGAAGAGGAGGTTAGTTTTGTGGAGGAGGAAGAGGAGGTTAGTTTTGTGGAGGAGGAAGAGGAGGGTAGTGCTGTAAAGGGGGAAGAGGAAGGTAGTTTTGTGGAAGAGGAAGAAGAGGGTAGTGCTGTGGAGGAGGAAGAGGAGGGTAGTGTTGTGGAGGAGGAAGAGGAGGGTAGTGTTGTGGAGGAGGAAGAGGAGGGTACTGCTGTGGAGGAGGAAGAGGAGGGTAATGCTGTGGAGGAGGAAGAGGAGGTAGTGCTGTGGAGGAGGAAGAGTAGGGTAGTGCTGTGGAGGAGGAAGAGGAGGGTAGTGTTGTGGAGAAGGAAGAGGAGGGTAGTGTTGTGGTGGAGGAGGAGGAGGGTAGTGTTGTGGAGGAGGAAGAGGAGAGTAGTGTTGTAGAGGAGGAAGAGAAGGGTAGTAATGTAGAGGAGGAAGAGTAGGGAAGTGTTGTGGAGGAGGAAGAGTAGGGTAGTATTGCATACGAGGAAGAGGTGGGTAGTTTTGTGGAGGAGGAAGAGGAGGGGTTGTGTTGTGGAGGAGGAAGAGGAGGGGTTGTGTTGTGGAGGAGGAAGAGGAGGGTAGTGTTGTGGAGGAGGAAGAGGAGGGTAGTTTTGTGGAGGAGGAAGAGGAGGGGTAGTGTTGTGGAGGAGGAAGAGGAGGGTAGTGCTGTGAAGGAGGAAGAGGAGGGTAGTGTTGTGGAGGAGGAAGAGGTGGGTAGTTTTGTGGAGGAGGAAGAGGAAGGTCGTGTTCTTGAGGAGGAAGAGGAGGGTAGTGTTGTGGAGGAGGAGGAGGAGGGTAGTGCTGTGAAGGAGGAAGAGGAGGGTAGTGTTGTGGAGGAGGAAGAGGTGGGTAGTTTTGTGGAGGAGGAAAAGGAGAGGTAGTGTTGTGGAGGAGGAAGAGGAGGGTAGTGTTGTGGAGGAGGAAGAGGAGGGTAGTTTTGTGGAGGAAGAAGAGGAGGGGTAGTGTTGTGGAGGAGGAAGAGGAGTGTAGTGTTGTGGAGGAGGAAGAGGAGGGTAGTGTTGTATTGGAGAAAGAGGAGGGTAGTTTTGTGGAGGAGGAAGAGGAGGGTAGTGTTGTGGAGGAGGAAGAGGAGGGTAGTGTTGTGGAGGAGGAAGAGGATGGTAGTACTGTGGAGGAAGAAGAGGAGGGTAGTGTTGTGGAGGAGGAAGAGGAGGGTAGTGTTGTGGAGGAGGAAGAGGAGGGTAGTGTTGTGGAGGAAGAGGAGGGTAGTGTTGTGGAGGAGGAAGAGGAGGGTAGTGTTGTGGAGGAAGAGGAGGGGTAGTGTTGTGGAGGAGGAAGAGGAAAGAAGTGTTGTGGAGGAGGAAGAGGTGGGTAGAGTTGTGGAGGAAGAGGAAGAGGGAAGTGTTGTGGTGGAGCAAGAGGAAGGCCGTGTTGTGGAGAAGGAGGAGGAGGAGGAGGGAAGTTTTGTGCAGGAGGAAGAAGAGAATAGTGTTGTGGAGGAGGAGGAGGAGGAGGGTAGTGTTGTGGAGGAGGAGGAGGAGGGTAGTGTTGTGGAGGAGGAGGAAGAGGAGGTGGGTAGTGTTGTGGAGGAGAAGGAGGAGGAGGGTAGTGGTGTGGAGGAGGAAGAGGAGGGTTGTGTTGAAGAGGAGAAAGAGGAGGGTAGTGTTGTGGAGGAGGAGGGTAGTGTCGTGGAGGAGGAGGAGGAGGAGGAGGTGGAGGAGGGAAGTGTTGTGGAGGAGGAAGAGGAGGGTTGTGTTGTGGGGGAGGAAGAGGAGGGAAGTGTTTTGGAGGAGGAGGAGAAAGAGGTTAGAGTACTGGTGGTGGAAGAGGAGGGTATTGTTGTGGAGTAGGAGGAGGGTTGTGTAGAGGAGGACGAAGAGGAGGGTAGTGTTGTAGAGGAGGAAGAGTAGGGTAGTGTTGTAGAGGAGGAAGAGGAGGGAAGTAATGTAAAGAAGGAAGAGGAGAGTAGTGTTGTAGAGGAGGAAGAGGAGAGTAGTGTTGTAAAGGAAGAAGAGGAGGGTAGTGTTGTAGAGGAGGAAGAGTAGATAGTGTTGTGGAGGAGGAAGAGTAGGGTAGTGTTGTGGAGGAAGAGGAGGAGGGGAGTTTTGTGGAGGAGGAAGAGGAGGGTAGTGTTGTGGAGGAGGAGGAGGAGGGTAGTGTTGTGGAGGAGGAAGAGGAGAGTAGTGTTGTAGAGGAGGAAGAGGAGAGTAGTGTTGTAAAGGAGGAAGCGGAGGGTAGTGTTGTAGAGGAGGAAGAGTAGATAGTGTTGTGGAGGAGGAAGAGTAGGGTAGTGTTGTGGAGGAAGAGGAGGAGGGTACTGTTGTGGAGGAGGAGGAGGAGGGCTAGTGTTGTGGAGGAGGAAGAGGAGGGTAGTGTTGTGGAGGAGGAAGAGGAGGTTAGTTTTGTGGAGGAGGAAGAGGAGGTTAGTTTTGTGGAGGAGGAAGAGGAGGGTAGTGTTGTAAAGGGGGAAGAGGAAGGTAGTTTTGTGGAAGAGGAAGAAGAGGGTAGTGCTGTGGAGGAGGAAGAGGAGGGTAGTGTTGTGGAGGAGGAAGAGGAGGGTAGTGTTGTGGAGGAGGAAGAGGAGGGTACTGCTGTGGAGGAGGAAGAGGAGGGTAATGCTGTGGAGGAGGAAGAGGAGGTAGTGCTGTGGAGGAGGAAGAGTAGGGTAGTGCTGTGGAGGAGGAAGAGGAGGGTAGTGTTGTGGAGGAGGAAGAGGAGGGTAGTGTTGTGGTGGAGGAGGAGGAGGGTAGTGTTGTGGAGGAGGAAGAGGAGAGTAGTGTTGTAGAGGAGGAAGAGAAGGGTAGTAATGTAGAGGAGGAAGAGTAGGGAAGTGTTGTGGAGGAGGAAGAGTAGGGTAGTATTGCATACGAGGAAGAGGTGGGTAGTTTTGTGGAGGAGGAAGAGGAGGGGTTGTGTTGTGGAGGAGGAAGAGGAGGGGTTGTGTTGCGGAGGAGGAAGAGGAGGGTAGTGTTGTGGAGGAGGAAGAGGAGGGTAGTTTTGTGGAGGAGGAAGAGGAGGGGTAGTGTTGTGGAGGAGGAAGAGGAGGGTAGTGATGTGGAGGAGGAAGAGGAGGGTAGTGTTGTGGAGAAGGAAGAGGAGGGTAGTGTTGTGGAGGAGGAAGAGGAGGGTAGTGTTGTGGAGGAAGAAGAGGTGAGTAGTGTTGTGGAGGAAGAGGAGGAGGGAAGTGTTGTGGAGAAGGAAGAGGAAGGTCGTGTTCTTGAGGAGGAAGAGGAGGGTAGTGTTGTGGAGGAGGAGGAGGAGGGTAGTGCTGTGAAGGAGGAAGAGGAGGGTAGTGTTGTGGAGGAGGAAGAGGTGGGTAGTTTTGTGGAGGAGGAAAAGGAGAGGTAGTGTTGTGGAGGAGGAAGAGGAGGGTAGTGTTGTAGAGGAGGAAGAGGAGGGTAGTTTTGTGGAGGAAGAAGAGGAGGGGTAGTGTTGTGGAGGAGTAAGAGGAGGGTAGTGTTGTGGAGGAGGAAGAGGAGGGTAGTGTTGTAGTGGAGAAAGAGGAGGGTAGTTTTGTGGAGGAGGAAGAGGAGGGTAGTGTTGTGGAGGAGGAAGAGGAGGGTAGTGTTGTGGAGGAGGAAGAGGATGGTAGAACTGTGGAGGAAGAAGAGGAGGGTAGTGTTGTGGAGGAGGAAGGGGAGGGTAGTGTTGTGGAGGAGGAAGAGGAGGGTAGTGTTGTGGAGGAAGAGGAGGGTAGTGTTGTGGAGGAGGAAGAGGAGGGTAGTATTGTGGAGGAAGAGGAGGGGTAGTGTTGTGGAGGAGGAAGAGGAAAGAAGTGTTGTGGGGGAGGAAGAGGTGGGTAGAGTTGTGGAGGAAGAGGAAGAGGGAAGTGTTGTGGTGGAGCAAGAGGAAGGTCGTGTTGTGGAGAAGGAGGAGGAGGAGGAGGGAAGTTTTGTGCAGGAGGAAGAAGAGAATAGTGTTGTGGAGGAGGAGGAGGAGGAGGAGGGTAGTGTTGTGGAGGAGGAGGAGGAGGGTAGTGTTGTGGAGGAGGAAGAGGAGGGTAGTGTTGTTGAGGAGGAGGAGGAGGAGGGTAGTGTTGTGGAGGAGGAGGAGGAGGAGGGTAGTGTTGTGGAGGAAGAAAAGGAGGGTAGTGCTGTGGAGGAGGAAGAGAAGGGTAGTGTTGTGGAGGAAGAAGAGGAGGGTAGTGTTGTGGAGTAGGAAGAGGAGGGTAGTGCTGTGGAGGAGGAAGAGGATGGTAGTGCTGTGGAGGAGGAAGAGGAGGGTAGTGTTGTGGAGGAAGAAGAGGAGGGTAGTGTTGTGGAGGAGGAAGAGGAGGGTTGTGTTGAAGAGGAGAAAGAGGAGGGTAGTGTTGTTGAGGAGGAAGAGTAGGGTAGTGCTGTGGGGGAAGAGGAGGAGGGTAGTTTTGTGGAGGAGGAAGAGGAGGGTAGTGCTGTGGAGGAGGAAGAGGAGGGTAGTGCTGTGAAGGAGGAAGAGGAGGGCAGTGTTGCGGAGGAGGAAGAGGAGGGTAGTGCTGTGGAGGAGGAAGAAGAGGGTAGTGTTGTTGAGGAGGAAGAGGAGGGTAGTGTTGTAAAGGGGGAAGAGGAGGGTAGTTTTGTGGAAGAGGAAGATGAGGGTAGTGCTGTGGAGGAGGAAGAGGAGGGTACTGTTGTGGAGGAGCAAGAGGAGGGTAGTGTTGTGGAGGAGGAAGAGGAGGGTAGTGTTGTGGAGGAGGAGGAGGAGGGAAGTGTTGTGGAGGAGGAAGAGGAGAGTAGTGTTGTAGAGGAGGAAGAGGAGGGTAGTAATGTAGAGGAAGAGGAGGAAAGTAGTGTTGTAGAGGAGGAAGATAAGAGTAGTGTTGTAAAGGAGGAAGCGGAGGGTAGTGTTGTAGAGGAGGAAGAGTTGGGTAGTGTTGTGGAGGAGGAAGAGTAGGGTAGTGTTGTGGAGGAGGAAGAGGGGGGTTGTGTTGTGGAGGAGGAAGAGGAGGGTAGTGTTGTGTAGGAGGAGGAGAAGGGTAGTGCTGTGAAGGAGGAAGAGGAGGGTAGTGTTGTGGAGGAGGAAGAGGTGGGTAGTTTTGTGGAGGAGGAAAAGGAGAGGTAGTGTTGTGGAGGAGGAAGAGGAGGGTAGTGTTGTGGAGGAGGAAGAGGAGGGTAGTGTTGTGGAGTAGGAAGAGGAGGGTAGTGCTGTGGAGGAGGAAGAGGATGGTAGTGCTGTGGAGGAGGAAGAGGAGGGTAGTGTTGTGGAGGAAGAAGAGGAGGGTAGTGTTGTGGAGGAGGAAGAGGAGGGTAGTGCTGTGGAGGAGGAAGAGGAGGGTAGTGTTGTGGAGGAAGAAGAGGAGGGTAGTGTTGTGGAGGAAGAGGAGGGTAGTGCTGTGGAGGAGGAAGAGGAGGGTAGTGTTGTGGAGGAAGAAGAGGAGGGTAGTGGTGTGGAGGAAGAGGAGGGTAGTGTTGGCAAGGAGGAGGTGGGTAGTGCTGTGTAGGAGGAAGAGGAGGGTAGTATTGTGGACGAGGAAGAGGTGGGTAGTTTTGTGGATGAGGAAGAGGAGGGTAGTGTTGTGGAGGAAGAAGAGGAGGGTAGTGTTGTGGAGCAGGAAGATGAGGGTAGTGCTGTGGAGGAGGAAGAGGAGGGTAGTGTTGTGGAGGAAGAAGAGGAGGGTAGTGTTGTGGAGGAGGAGGAGGAGGGGTAGTGTTGTGGAGGAGGAAGAGGAGGGTAGTGTTGGCAAGGAGGAGGTGGGTAGTGCTGTTTAGGAGGAAGAGGAGGGTAGTATTGTGGACGAGGAAGATGTGGGTAGTTTTGTGGAGGAGGAAGAGGATGGTAGTGTTGTGGAGGAGGAAGAGGAGGGGTAGTGTTGTGGAGGAGGAGGAGGAGGAGAGTAGTGTTGTGGAGGAGGAGGAAGAGGAGGAGGGTAGTGTTGTGGAGGAGGAAGAGGAGGGTAGTTTTGTGGAAGAGGAAGATGTGGGTAGTGCTGTGGAGGAGGAAGAGGAAAGAAGTGTTGTGGGGGAGGAAGAGGTGGGTAGAGTTGTGGAGGAAGAGGAAGAGGGAAGTGTTGTGGTGGAGCAAGAGGAAGGTCGTGTTGTGGAGAAGGAGGAGGAGGAGGAGGGAAGTTTTGTGCAGGAGGAAGAAGAGAATAGTGTTGTGGAGGAGGAGGAGGAGGAGGGTAGTGTTGTGGAGGAGGAGGAGGAGGGTAGTGTTGTGGAGGAGGAAGAGGAGGGTAGTGTTGTTGAGGAGGAGGAGGAGGAGGGTAGTGTTGTGGAGGAGGAGGAGGAGGAGGGTAGTGTTGTGGAGGAAGAAGAGGAGGGTAGTGCTGTGGAGGAGGAAGAGAAGGGTAGTGTTGTGGAGGAAGAAGAGGAGGGTAGTGTTGTGGAGTAGGAAGAGGAGGGTAGTGCTGTGGAGGAGGAAGAGGATGGTAGTGCTGTGGAGGAGGAAGAGGAGGGTAGTGTTGTGGAGGAAGAAGAGGAGGGTAGTGTTGAGGAGGAGGAAGAGGAGGGTTGTGTTGAAGAGGAGAAAGAGGAGGGTAGTGTTGTTGAGGAGGAGGGTAGTGTCGTGGAGGAGGAGGAGGAGAAGTAGGAGGAGGGAAGTGTTGTGGAGGAGGAAGAGGTAGGGAGTGTTGTGGAGGAGGAAGAGGAGGGTTGTGTTGTGGGGGACGAAGAGGAGGGAAGTGATTTGGAGGAGGAGGAGAAAGAGGGTAGTGTTGTGGTGGTGGAAGAGGAGGGTAGTGTTGTGGAGGAGTAGGAGGAGGGTTGTGTTGAGGAGGACGAAGAGGAGGGTAGTGTTGTAGAGGAGGAAGAGTAGGGTAGTGTTGTGGAGGAGGAAAAGTAGGGTAGTGTTGTAGAGGAGGAAGAGGAGGGTAGTAATGTAAAGGAGGAAGAGGAGAGTAGTGTTGTAGAGGAGGAAGAGGAGAGTAGTGTTGTAAAGGAGAAAGAGGAGGGTAGTGTTGTAGAGGAGGAAGAGTAGGGTAGTGTTGTGGAGGAAGAGGAGGAGGGTAGTTTTGTGGAGGAGGAAGAGGAGGGTAGTGCTGTGGAGGAGGAAGAGGAGGGTAGTGCTGTGAAGGAGGAAGAGGAGGGCAGTGTTGCGGAGGAGGAAGAGGAGGGTAGTGCTGTGGAGGAGGAAGAGGAGGGTAGTGTTGTTGAGGAGGAAGTGGAGGGTAGTGTTGTAAAGGGTGAAGAGGAGGGTAGTTGTGTGGAAGAGGAAGATGAGGGTAGTGCTGTGGAGGAGGAAGAGGAGGGTAGTGTTGTGGAGGAAGAAGAGGAGGGTAGTGTTGTGGAGGAGGAAGAGGAGGGTAGTGCTGTGGAGGAGGAAGAGGAGGGTAGTGTTTTGGAGGAAGAAGAGGAGGGTAGTGTTGTGGAGGAAGAGGAGGGTAGTGCTGTGGAGGAGGAAGAGAAGGGTAGTGTTGTGGAGGAAGAAGAGGAGGGTAGTGGTGTGGAGGAAGAGGAGGGTAGTGTTGGCAAGGAGGAGGTGGGTAGTGCTGTGTAGGAGGAAGAGGAGGGTAGTATTGTGGACGAGGAAGAGGTGGGTAGTTTTGTGGAGGAGGAAGAGGAGGGTAGTGTTGTGGAGGAAGAAGAGGAGGGTAGTGTTGTGGAGCAGGAAGATGAGGGTAGTGCTGTGGAGGAGGAAGAGGAGGGTAGTGTTGTGGAGGAAGAAGAGGAGGGTAGTGTTGTGGAGGAGGAGGAGGAGGGGTAGTGTTGTGGAGGAGGAAGAGGAGGGTAGTGTTGGCAAGGAGGAGGTGGGAAGTGCTGTTTAGGAGGAAGAGGAGGGTAGTATTGTGGACGAGGAAGATGTGGGTAGTTTTGTGGAGGAGGAAGAGGATGGTAGTGTTGTGGAGGAGGAAGAGGAGGGTAGTGTTGTGGAGGAGGAGGAGGAGGAGAGTAGTGTTGTGGAGGAGGAGGAAGAGGAGGAGGGTAGTGTTGTGGAGGAGGAAGAGGAGGGTAGTTTTGTGGAAGAGGAAGAGGAAAGAAGTGTTGTGGGGGAGGAAGAGGTGGGTAGAGTTGTGGAGGAAGAGGAAGAGGGAAGTGTTGTGGTGGAGCAAGAGGAAGGTCGTGTTGTGGAGAAGGAGGAGGAGGAGAAGGGAAGTTTTGTGCAGGAGGAAGAAGAGAATAGTGTTGTGGAGGAGGAGGAGGAGGAGGGTAGTGTTGTGGAGGAGGAGGAGGAGGGTAGTGTTGTGGAGGAGGAAGAGGAGGGTAGTGTTGTTGAGGAGGAGGAGGAGGAGGGTAGTGTTGTGGAGGAGGAGGAGGAGGAGGGTAGTGTTGTGGAGGAAGAAGAGGAGGGTAGTGCTGTGGAGGAGGAAGAGAAGGGTAGTGTTGTGGAGGAAGAAGAGGAGGGTAGTGTTGTGGAGTAGGAAGAGGAGGGTAGTGCTGTGGAGGAGGAAGAGGATGGTAGTGCTGTGGAGGAGGAAGAGGAGGGTAGTGTTGTGGAGGAAGAAGAGGAGGGTAGTGTTGTGGAGGAGGAAGAGGAGGGTTGTGTTGAAGAGGAGAAAGAGGAGGGTAGTGTTGTTGAGGAGGAGGGTAGTGTCGTGGAGGAGGAGGAGGAGAAGTAGGAGGAGGGAAGTGTTGTGGAGGAGGAAGAGGTAGGGAGTGTTGTGGAGGAGGAAGAGGAGGGTTGTGTTGTGGGGGACGAAGAGGAGGGAAGTGATTTGGAGGAGGAGGAGAAAGAGGGTAGTGTTGTGGTGGTGGAAGAGGAGGGTAGTGTTGTGGAGGAGTAGGAGGAGGGTTGTGTTGAGGAGGACGAAGAGGAGGGTAGTGTTGTAGAGGAGGAAGAGTAGGGTAGTGTTGTGGAGGAGGAAGAGTAGGGTAGTGTTGTAGAGGAGGAAGAGGAGGGTAGTAATGTAAAGGAGGAAGAGGAGAGTAGTGTTGTAGAGGAGGAAGAGGAGAGTAGTGTTGTAAAGGAGAAAGAGGAGGGTAGTGTTGTAGAGGAGGAAGAGTAGGGTAGTGTTGTGGAGGAAGAGGAGGAGGGTAGTTTTGTGGAGGAGGAAGAGGAGGGTAGTGCTGTGGAGGAGGAAGAGGAGGGTAGTGCTGTGAAGGAGGAAGAGGAGGGCAGTGTTGCGGAGGAGGAAGAGGAGGGTAGTGCTGTGGAGGAGGAAGAGGAGGGTAGTGTTGATGAGGAGGAAAAGGAGGGTAGTGTTGTAAAGGGGGAAGAGGAGGGTAGTTTTGTGGAAGAGGAAGATGAGGGTAGTGCTGTGGAGGAGGAAGAGGAGGGTACTGTTGTGGAGGAGCAAGAGGAGGGTAGTGTTGTGGAGGAGGAAGAGGAGGGTAGTGTTGTGGAGGAGGAAGAGGAGAGTAATGCTGTGGGGCAGGAAGAGGAGGTAGTGCTGTGGAGGACGAAGGGTAGGGTAGTGCTGTGGAGGAGGAAGAGGAGGGTAGTGTTGTGGAGGAGGAAGAGGAGGGTAGTGTTGTGGAGGAGGAGGAGGAGGGAAGTGTTGTGGAGGAGGAAGAGGAGAGTAGTGTTGTAGAGGAGGAAGAGGAGGGTAGTAATGTAGAGGAGGAAGAGGAAAGTAGTGTTGTAGAGGAGGAAGATAAGAGTAGTGTTGTAAAGGAGGAAGCGGAGGGTAGTGTTGTAGAGGAGGAAGAGTTGGGTAGTGTTGTGGAGGAGGAAGAGTAGGGTAGTGTTGTGGAGGAGGAAGAGGGGGGGTTGTGTTGTGGAGGAGGAAGAGGAGGGTAGTGTTGTGTAGGAGGAGGAGGAGGGTAGTGCTGTGAAGGAGGAAGAGGAGGGTAGTGTTGTGGAGGAGGAAGAGGTGGGTAGTTTTGTGGAAGAGGAAAATGAGAGGTAGTGTTGTGGAGGAGGAAGAGGAGGGTAGTGTTGTGGAGGAGGAAGAGGAGGGTAGTGTTGTGGAGTAGGAAGAGGAGGGTAGTGCTGTGGAGGAGGAAGAGGATGGTAGTGCTGTGGAGGAGGAAGAGGAGGGTAGTGTTGTGGAGGAAGAATAGGAGGGTAGTGTTGTGGAGGAGGAAGAGGAGGGTAGTGCTGTGGAGGAGGAAGAGGAGGGTAGTGTTGAGGAGGAAGAAGAGGAGGGTAGTGTTGTGGAGGAAGAGGAGGGTAGTGCTGTGGAGGAGGAAGAGGAGGGTAGTGTTGTGGAGGAAGAAGAGGAGGGTAGTGGTGTGGAGGAAGAGGAGGGTAGTGTTGGCAGGGAGGAGGTGGGTAGTGCTGTGTAGGAGGAAGAGGAGGGTAGTATTGTGGACGAGGAAGAGGTGGGTAGTTTTGTGGAGGAGGAAGAGGAGGGTAGTGTTGTGGAGGAAGAAGAGGAGGGTAGTGTTGTGGAGCAGGAAGATGAGGGTAGTGCTGTGGAGGAGGAAGAGGAGGGTAGTGTTGTGGAGGAAGAAGAGGAGGGTAGTGTTGTGGAGGAGGAGGAGGAGGGGTAGTGTTGTGGAGGAGGAAGAGGAGGGTAGTGTTGGCAAGGAGGAGGTGGGTAGTGCTGTTTAGGAGGAAGAGGAGGGTAGTATTGTGGACGAGGAAGATGTGGGTAGTTTTGTGGAGGAGGAAGAGGAGGGTAGTGCTGTGGAGGAGGAAGAGGAGGGTAGTTTTGTGGAAGAGGAAGATGAGGGTAGTGCTGTGGAGGAGGAAGAGGAGGGTAGTGTTGTGGAGGAGCAAGAGGAGGGTAGTGTTGTGGAGGAGGAAGAGGAGGGTAGTGTTGTGGAGGAGGAAGAGGAGAGTAATGCTGTGGAGCAGGAAGAGGAGGTAGTGCTGTGGAGGACGAAGAGTAGGGTAGTGCTGTGGAGGAGGAAGAGGAGGGTTGTGTTGAAGAGGAGAAAGAGGAGGGTAGTGTTGTTGAGGAGGAGAGTAGTGTCGTGGAGGAGGAGGAGGAGGAGAAGTAGGAGGAGGGAAGTGTTGTGGAGGAGGAAGAGGTAGGTAGTGTTGTGGAGGAGGAAGAGGAGGGTTGTGTTGTGGGGGACGAAGAGGAGGGAAGTGATTTGGAGGAGGAGGAGAAAGAGGGTAGTGTTGTGGTGGTGGAAGAGGAGGGTAGTGTTGTGGAGGAGTAGGAGGAGGGTTGTGTTGAGGAGGACGAAGAGGAGGGTAGTGTTGTAGAGGAGGAAGAGTAGGGTAGTGTTGTGGAGGAGGAAGAGTAGGGTAGTGTTGTAGAGGAGGAAGAGGAGGGTAGTAATGTAAAGGAGGAAGAGGAGAGTAGTGTTGTACAGGAGGAAGAGGAGAGTAGTGTTGTAAAGGAGAAAGAGGAGGGTAGTGTTGTGGAGGAGGAAGAGTAGGGTAGTGTTGTGGAGGAAGAGGAGGAGGGTAGTTTTGTGGAGGAGGAAGAGGAGGGTAGTGCTGTGGAGGAGGAAGAGGAGGGTAGTGCTGTGAAGGAGGAAGAGGAGGGCAGTGTTGCGGAGGAGGAAGAGGAGGTTAGTGCTGTGGAGGAGGAAGAGGAGGGTAGTGTTGTTGAGGAGGAAGAGGAGGGTAGTGTTGTAAAGGGGGAAGAGGAGGGTAGTTTTGTGGAAGAGGAAGATGAGGGTAGTGCTGTGGAGGAGGAAGAGGAGGGTACTGTTGTGGAGGAGCAAGAGGAGGGTAGTGTTGTGGAGGAGGAAGAGGAGGGTAGTGTTGTGGAGGAGGAAGAGGAGAGTAATGCTGTGGAGCAGGAAGAGGAGGTAGTGCTGTGGAGGACGAAGAGTAGGGTAGTGCTGTGGAGGAGGAAGAGGAGGGTAGTGTTGTGGAGGAGGAAGAGGAGGGTAGTGTTGTGGAGGAGGAGGAGGAGGGAAGTGTTGTGGAGGAGGAAGAGGAGAGTAGTGTTGTAGAGGAGGAAGAGGAGGGTAGTAATGTAGAGGAGGAAGAGGAAAGTAGTGTTGTAGAGGAGGAAGATAAGAGTAGTGTTGTAAAGGAGGAAGCGGAGGGTAGTGTTGTAGAGGAAGAAGAGGAGGGTAGTGTTGTGGAGGAGGAAGAGGAGGGTAGTGTTGTGGAGGAGGAAGAGGAGGGTAGTGTTGTGGAGGAGGAGGAGGAGGAGAGTAGTGTTGTGGAGGAGGAGGAAGAGGAGGAGGGTAGTGTTGTGGAGGAGAAGGAGGAGGAGGGTAGTGTTGTGGAGGAGGAAGAGGAGGGTAGTTTGGTGGAAGAGGAAGATGAGGGTAGTGCTGTGGAGGAGGAAGAGGAGGGTAGTGTTGTGGAGGAGGAAGAGGAGGGTAGTGTTGTGGAGTAGGAAGAGGAGGGTAGTGCTGTGGAGGAGGAAGAGGATGGTAGTGCTGTGGAGGAGGAAGAGGAGGGTAGTGTTGTGGAGGAAGAATAGGAGGGTAGTGTTGTGGAGGAGGAAGAGGAGGGTAGTGCTGTGGAGGAGGAAGAGGAGGGTAGTGTTGTGGAGGAAGAAGAGGAGGGTAGTGTTGTGGAGGAAGAGGAGGGTAGTGCTGTGGAGGAGGAAGAGGAGGGTAGTGTTGTGGAGGAAGAAGAGGAGGGTAGTGGTGTGGAGGAAGAGGAGGGTAGTGTTGGCAGGGAGGAGGTGGGTAGTGCTGTGTAGGAGGAAGAGGAGGGTAGTATTGTGGACGAGGAAGAGGTGGGTAGTTTTGTGGAGGAGGAAGAGGAGGGTAGTGTTGTGGAGGAAGAAGAGGAGGGTAGTGTTGTGGAGCAGGAAGATGAGGGTAGTGCTGTGGAGGAGGAAGAGGAGGGTAGTGTTGTGGAGGAGCAAGAGGAGGGTAGTGTTGTGGAGGAGGAAGAAGAGGGTAGTGTTGTGGAGGAGGAAGAGGAGAGTAATGCTGTGGAGCAGGAAGAGGAGGTAGTGCTGTTAGGACGAAGAGTAGGGTAGTGCTGTGGAGGAGGAAGAGGAGGGTTGTGTTGAAGAGGAGAAAGAGGAGGGTAGTGTTGTTGAGGAGGAGGGTAGTGTCGTGGAGGAGGAGGAGGAGAAGTAGGAGGAGGGAAGTGTTGTGGAGGAGGAAGAGGTAGGTAGTGTTGTGGAGGAGGAAGAGAAGGGTTGTGTTGTGGGGGACGAAGAGGAGGGAAGTGATTTGGAGGAGCAGGAGAAAGAGGGTAGTGTTGTGGTGGTGGAAGAGGAGGGTAGTGTTGTGGAGGAGTAGGAGGAGGGTTGTGTTGAGGAGGACGAAGAGGAGGGTAGTGTTGTAGAGGAGGAAGAGTAGGGTAGTGTTGTGGAGGAGGAAGAGTAGGGTAGTGTTGTAGAGGAGGAAGAGGAGGGTAGTAATGTAAAGGAGGAAGAGGAGAGTAGTGTTGTAGAGGAGGAAGAGGAGAGTAGTGTTGTGGAGGAGGAAGAGTAGGGTAGTGTTTTGGAGGAAGAGGAGGAGGGTAGTTTTGTGGAGGAGGAAGAGGAGGGTAGTGCTGTGGAGGAGGAAGAGGAGGGTAGTGCTGTGGAGGAGGAAGAGGAGGGTACTGTTGTGGAGGAGCAAGAGGAGGGTAGTGTTGTGGAGGAGGAAGAGGAGGGTAGTGTTGTGGAGGAGGAAGAGGAGAGTAATGCTGTGGAGCAGGAAGAGGAGGTAGTGCTGTGGAGGACGAAGAGTAGGGTAGTGCTGTGGAGGAGGAAGAGGAGGGTAGTGTTGTGGAGGAGGAAGAAGAGGGTAGTGTTGTGGAGGAGGAGGAGGAGGGAAGTGTTGTGGAGGAGGAAGAGGAGAGTAGTGTTGAAGAGGAGGAAGAGGAGGGTAGTAATGTAGAGGAGGAAGAGGAAAGTAGTGTTGTAGAGGAGGAAGATAAGAGTAGTGTTGTAAAGGAGGAAGCGGAGGGTAGTGTTGTGGAGGAGGAAGAGTAGGGTAGTGTTGTGGAGGAGGAAGAGGAGGGGTTGTGTTGTGGAGGAGGAAGAGGAGGGTAGTGTTGTGTAGGAGGAGGAGGAGGGTAGTGCTGTGAAGGAGGAAGAGGAGGGTAGTGTTGTGGAGGAGGAAGAGGTGGGTAGTTTTGTGGAGGAGGAAAAGGAGAGGTAGTGTTGTGGAGGAGGAAGAGGAGGGTAGTGTTGTGGAGGAGGAAGAGGAGGGTAGTGTTGTGGAGTAGGAAGAGGAGGGTAGTGCTGTGGAGGAGGAAGAGGATGGTAGTGCTGTGGAGGAGGAAGAGGAGGGTAGTGTTGTGGAGGAAGAAGAGGAGGGTAGTGTTGTGGAGGAGGAAGAGGAGGGTAGTGCTGTGGTGGAGGAAGAGGAGGGTAGTGTTGTGGAGGAAGAAGAGGAGGGTAGTGTTGTGGAGGAAGAGGAGGGTAGTGTTGGCAAGGAGGAGGTGGGTAGTGCTGTGTAGGAGGAAGAGGAGGGTAGTATTGTGGACGAGGAAGAGGTGGGTAGTTTTGTGGAGGAGG
>NW_027189155.1:1161916-1225565 GCF_040958095.1 Procambarus clarkii | reverse complement strand
CTAACCTAATCTAACCTAATCTAACCTAACCTAAGCTAATCTAACCTAACCTAACCTAACCTAACTAACTCTTGGATACCTATTAACTGCTAGGTAAACAGAGGCAATCGGTAATAGGAAACTCTACCAACAATTAGAACCCTTTTTTTATTTCTACAAACCTAGCCTATTTCCTAGCCTTAACTAACCTAACCCAATCTAACCTAACCTAACTAACTCCTGGATACCTATTTACTGCTAGGTGAACAGAGGCATTCGGTCATAGGAAACACTACCAACAATTACAGCCCTATTTCTACAAACCTAGGCCTAAACCAACCTAACCTAATCTAACCTAACCTAACCTAACTAACTCCTGGATACCTATTTACTGCTAGGTGAACAGAGGAAATTCGGTGATAGGAAACGCTACCAACAATTAAAGCCCTATTTCTTTTTCTACAAACCTAGCCTATTTCTTAGCCAAAACTAACGTAACCTAATCTAACCTAACCTAAACTAACTAACTTTTGGATACTTACTTACTGCTAGGTGAACAGAGGCACTCGGTGATAGGAAACGCTACCAACAATTACAGCCCTATTTCAATTTCTACAAACCTAGCCTATTTCCTAGCCTAAACTAATCTAACTCAATCTAACCTAACTAACTCCTGGATACTTACTTACTACTAGGTGAACAGAGGCATTCGGTGATAGGAAACGTTACCAACAATTACAGCCCTTTTTCTATTTCTACAAACCTAGCCTATTTCCTAGCCAAAACAAATCTAACCTAATCTAACCTAACCTAACCTATCCTAACTAACTCCTACATACCTATTTACTGCTAGGTGAACAGAGGCATTCGGTGATAAGAATTGCTACCAACAGTTACAAACCTATTTTTATTTCTACAAACCTAGCCTATTTCCCAGCAATAACTAACCTAACCTAATCTAACCTAACCTAACTTAATTTAACCTAACCTAACCTTATCTAAACTAACCTAACTAACTAACTTCTGGATACCTATTTACTGCTAGGTGAATAGAGGCATTCGGTGATAGGAAACGCTACCTACAATTACTGCCCTATTTCTACAAACCTAGCCTATTTCCTAGCCAAAAATAACCTAACCTAACCCTCCAAACGTGCTTATTTCCTAGCCTAAACTAACCTAACCTAACCAACTCCTGGATACCTATTTACTGATAGGTGAACAGAGGCATTCGGTGATAAGATACGTTACGTAAAATTAAAGCTATTTTTTTCTCTTCATATTTTTATTGTTTTTAAATAAATTATAATTTATTATACTTTATTCATTTTTTATTTTTTTACCTATTGCTATTTTTACAAACGTAGCCTATTTCCTAGCCTAAACCAACCTAACCTAACCGAAATATATATATATATATATATATATATATATATATATATATATATATATATATATATATATATATATATATATATATATATATATATATATCAGTCAGTGGAATAATACAAATATTGCCTTACACAGTCAACTACAAAATAACCAACCTTAACTGTACCTTACCAACATACCCTAACCAACCCAACTTAACCAACCTAAGCGTACATATTATCTAAATTGCTTATTAAACCATACTTATGTTTGTTCTAACCTAAAATTCTAACCTCAAATTCTAATTCTAACCAACCTAACCAATCTTACCAACCAACCTAACCAACCTAATCAACCAACCTAAGCAACCTAACCTAACCAACCTAATCAACCAACCTAAGCAACCTAATCAACCAACCTAAGCAACCTAACCTAACCAACCAACCTAACCTAATTATCCCACCTAACCAACCAACCTAAGCAAAACCCACCTAACCTAACCCACCTAACCAACCAACCAAACCAACCAACCTAACCAACCTAGTCAACCAACCTAAGCTACCTAACCTAACCAACCAACAAAATCAACCAACCAAATCAACCAACCTAATCAACCAACCTAAGCAATCTAACCTAACCAACAAACCTAACCAACCAAACTAACCAACCTAACCTAACCAACCAGCCTAACTAACCAACCTAACCAACCAACCAGCCTAACCAACCAACCTAACCATCCTAACCAGCCAACCTAACCAACCTACCTAACCAACCAACCTAACCTAACCAACCAACCTAACCAACCAACCTAACCTAACCACCCAACCAACCTAACCAACCTAACCAACCAACCTAACCAACCAACCTAACCAACCTAACGAACCAACCTAACCAACCAACCAACTTAACCAACCAACCTAACCAACCAACCTAACCAACCTAACCTAACCAACCTAACCTAACCAACCTATTCTCGCTTCTTATTATCTGACACGAACCTTTGGTTCGTGTCAGAGTCCATGAGTGTCTGTGTGCGTGTCCGTGTACTCATGCGGTTTTGGGTCCAGGAAGCTATTTGTGTCGACCCAAATTGCCTCCCTTCTCCCCACCTGAAATCCAGGTGGATTGAAAGACCTCCTAGAGGTCAGTGGATCCAGGTATCCGTACGTGGGCCCCCGGACTTCAACCCTTCCCACATTCTAAGGGGTCAGTCAATCACTCTTCGGCTATCCAGAGAGTCTATCGAAACTGATGCTCCTACATGAGGGACACACAGAGAAATCTGTGCCCTGTACTTGCAACTGTTCCGACAGGCTCGAATGCAGGTCTATCCAGATTAAGAATATGTTCTATCTGACTAGGCCACGCTGGAGTTGCCTTCAGGATCAAATTTTTCACTTGTATTTATATCTCATAGCAAGGTTAGTTAGTATCTTTTGATCAACAGTTGCAATGATTGATATGTGAAGTTGTTATCTTGTGTTGTCAGTTAGAAATACCTGACAGCTTTGTTTGATGAGGTTGCAGTCCTGACAGGCGGTTTTATGAATGAATGTTGGAGAATTTAGGCTAACTGACATGTGTGTGTGTGTGTGTGTGTTTAAAAGTATGTATTAATTAATAATTAGTGTGGTGTTTCCAAAAGAGTTTGTGAATGGTAAACAAGTAACCCAATATCTAATATGTGCTATTTTAGGCCTCGTTCTGCAAAATATATGTTTTACTACGAAAGGAAAATCCAGTTTGTGTTTTTCCTTGTTTTATTTCAAGAATAAATAGTACATGGGCGAAGGAACGAAAGTTTTAGCTGGTTAAATATAGCGTTGTGGCCGCAATTTTCTGTGTTGGGCAGGGATGGGGATTGTGGGGTAATTGTGGGGGTGGTATGAGGGGTAGGGGTACGGCGGCCTCTATTGTATGGGGTGGAGAGTTTTGGTTTGGGAGGGGTCATTGGGGTATGGAGGGGTCCGGAGGAGCTACAGAGGAAGTGTGGTTGAGGGGGGGGAGGGGAGGGAAAGGGATGGGGGATGGGTTGGCAGTTAGGTATTTAAATTTAATTTTGTAAGATAGGTTATATAGGGCGAGGTGTTGAGGAAGGAATAAGAAAAGTGTTTGGGACTGAGTTGAGTGTATTAGTTGTTGTGATTGATGTTAGCAGGAAGGTAGGTGGTTGATTTGTGTAGAGATTTGTTAATGAGATCATTTGGTTAATAATGTAGGAATTAAGGGTAAGTGATCACTGGAGATAGATATTCAACAGCATATTGAGTGGACAAGTTTTAGCAGGTAGGTAGGCCGGCCGGCAGAGAGAGACAATGGAATGAGAAATAGGTAGACGTTTTCTTCATGGATGGTAAACTATTATTAAAATGGCATGTACACATTTCCATGTGCGACATTCTTGTACACACACACACACACTGACCCACGGAGACTGCCCAAATGTATACCATCAGCAGCAGTTGGTGTTCCCAGGCAGGACACCCATCCAAGTACTAACCAAAGTCAACGGTGCTTAACCTGACTGATGTATGGGACGAGACGCAGTGTTCTCAAGGTGATAGGTAGGTAATATGGCCGTTGCTATTGTATACAAGTAGTAACTAATCACATGTGAGTGAGTGAGACAAGATAATGGTAACTGCGGCGGGCGGGCAGGTAGGCGGAGGATACTCACACATAGCAGCCAATTCTCCATTAATGATAGCACTTATTGCAACTATTTAGTCAAATTAACCAACAACAAATGGACTACTACTAATTTTACTACTACTACTACTGTTGCTCCAAAATAGAAAAGGATGGGATGCCGCCGCTGCCACTGATCTCGCACAAGTTGCTGCTGCTGCTGACAAAAAACTCATCTTAGGCCTTGGCTATGCTCTCTTAGGCTTCATTTAGTCAATACATGTAACATCATTGAGTCGGGGGACAGGCAGAGGCACTTTATACATGTTAGGCTTATAGTGGTCTCCAACACCCACCACCCCACAAGGTCCAACTAGTGACTGACTAACTAACCCTCACTCACTCACCATGCCCCAAGTAGCTAGCTTAATTAGTAACTCCTGGATACCTATTTACTGCTAGGTGAACACAGGCATTCGGTGATAGGAAACGCTACCAACAATTACAGCCTCATTTCTACAAACCTAGCCTAAACCAACCTAATTTAATCTAACCTAACCTAATCTAACCTAATCTAACCTAACCTAAGCTAATCTAACCTAACCTAACCTAACCTAACTAACTCTTGGATACCTATTAACTGCTAGGTAAACAGAGGCAATCGGTAATAGGAAACTCTACCAACAATTAGAACCTTTTTTTATTTCTACAAACCTAGCCTATTTCCTAGCCTTAACTAACCTAACCCAATCTAACCTAACCTAACTAACTCCTGGATACCTATTTACTGCTAGGTGAACAGAGGCATTCGGTCATAGGAAACACTACCAACAATTACAGCCCTATTTCTACAAACCTAGGCCTAAACCAACCTAACCTAATCTAACCTAACCTAACCTAACTAACTCCTGGATACCTATTTACTGCTAGGTGAACAGAGGAAATTCGGTGATAGGAAACGCTACCAACAATTAAAGCCCTATTTCTTTTTCTACAAACCTAGCCTATTTCTTAGCCAAAACTAACGTAACCTAATCTAACCTAACCTAAACTAACTAACTTTTGGATACTTACTTACTGCTAGGTGAACAGAGGCACTCGGTGATAGGAAACGCTACCAACAATTACAGCCCTATTTCAATTTCTACAAACCTAGCCTATTTCCTAGCCTAAACTAATCTAACTCAATCTAACCTAACTAACTCCTGGATACTTACTTACTACTAGGTGAACAGAGGCATTCGGTGATAGGAAACGTTACCAACAATTACAGCCCTTTTTCTATTTCTACAAACCTAGCCTATTTCCTAGCCAAAACAAATCTAACCTAATCTAACCTAACCTAACCTATCCTAACTAACTCCTACATACCTATTTACTGCTAGGTGAACAGAGGCATTCGGTGATAAGAATTGCTACCAACAGTTACAAACCTATTTTTATTTCTACAAACCTAGCCTATTTCCCAGCAATAACTAACCTAACCTAATCTAACCTAACCTAACTTAATTTAACCTAACCTAACCTTATCTAAACTAACCTAACTAACTAACTTCTGGATACCTATTTACTGCTAGGTGAATAGAGGCATTCGGTGATAGGAAACGCTACCTACAATTACTGCCCTATTTCTACAAACCTAGCCTATTTCCTAGCCAAAAATAACCTAACCTAACCCTCCAAACGTAGCTTATTTCCTAGCCTAAACTAACCTAACCTAACCAACTCCTGGATACCTATTTACTGATAGGTGAACAGAGGCATTCGGTGATAAGATACGTTACCTAAATTAAAGCTATTTTTTTCTCTTCATATTTTTATTGTTTTTAAATAAATTATAATTTATTTATACTTTATTCATTTTTTATTTTTTTACCTATTGCTATTTTTACAAACGTAGCCTATTTCCTAGCCTAAACCAACCTAACCTAACCGAAATATATATATATATATATATATATATATATATATATATATATATATATATATATATATATATATATATATATATATATATCAGCAGTCAGTGAATAATACAAATATTGCCTTACACAGTCAACTACAAAATAACCAACCTTAACTGTACCTTACCAACATACCCTAACCAACCCAACTTAACCAACCTAAGCGTACATATTATCTAAATTGCTTATTAAACCATACTTATGTTTGTTCTAACCTAAAATTCTAACCTCAAATTCTAATTCTAACCAACCTAACCAACTTACCAACCAACCTAACCAACCTAATCAACCAACCTAAGCAACCTAACCTAACCAACCTAATCAACCAACCTAAGCAACCTAATCAACCAACCTAAGCAACCTAACCTAACCAACCAACCTAACCTAATTATCCCACCTAACCAACCAACCTAACAAACAACCCACCTAACCTAACCCACCTAACCAACCAACCAAACCAACCAACCTAACCAACCTAGTCAACCAACCTAAGCTACCTAACCTAACCAACCAACAAAATCAACCAACCAAATCAACCAACCTAATCAACCAACCTAAGCAATCTAACCTAACCAACAAACCTAACCAACCAAACTAACCAACCTAACCTAACCAACCAGCCTAACTAACCAACCTAACCAACCAACCAGCCTAACCAACCAACCTAACCATCCTAACCAGCCAACCTAACCAACTACCTAACCAACCAACCTAACCTAACCAACCAACCTAACCAACCAACCTAACCTAACCACCAACCAACCTAACCAACCTAACCAACCAACCTAACCAACCAACCTAACCAACCTAACGAACCAACCTAACCAACCAACCAACTTAACCAACCAACCTAACCAACCAACCTAACCAACCTAACCTAACCAACCTAACCTAACCAACCTATTCTCGCTTCTTATTATCTGACACGAACCTTTGGTTCGTGTCAGAGTCCATGAGTGTCTGTGTGCGTGTCCGTGTACTCATGCGGTTTTGGGTCCAGGAAGCTATTTGTGTCGACCCAAATTGCCTCCCTTCTCCCCACCTGAAATCCAGGTGGATTGAAAGACCTCCTAGAGGTCAGTGGATCCAGGTATCCGTACGTGGGCCCCCGGACTTCAACCTTCCCCATTCTAAGGGGTCAGTCAATCACTCTTCGGCTATCCAGAGAGTCTATCGAAACTGATGCTCCTACATGAGGGGACACACAGAGAAATCTGTGCCCTGTACTTGCAACTGTTCCGACAGGCTCGAATGCAGGTCTATCCAGATTAAGAATATGTTCTATCTGACTAGGCCACGCTGGAGTTGCCTTCAGGATCAAATTTTTCACTTGTATTTATATCTCATAGCAAGGTTAGTTAGTATCTTTTGATCAACAGTTGCAATGATTGATATGTGAAGTTGTTATCTTGTGTTGTCAGTTAGAAATACCTGACAGCTTTGTTTGATGAGGTTGCAGTCCTGACAGGCGGTTTTATGAATGAATGTTGGAGAATTTAGGCTAACTGACATGTGTGTGTGTGTGTGTGTTTTAAAAGTATGTATTAATTAATAATTAGTGTGGTGTTTCCAAAAGAGTTTGTGAATGGTAAACAAGTAACCCAATATCTAATATGTGCTATTTTAGGCCTCGTTCTGCAAAATATATGTTTTACTACGAAAGGAAAATCCAGTTTGTGTTTTTCCTTGTTTTATTTCAAGAATAAATAGTACATGGGCGAAGGAACGAAAGTTTTAGCTGGTTAAATATAGCGTTGTGGCCGCAATTTTCTGTGTTGGGCAGGGGATGGGGATTGTGGGGTAATTGTGGGGGTGGTATGAGGGGTAGGGGTACGGCGGCCTCTATTGTATGGGGTGGAGAGTTTTGGTTTGGGAGGGGTCATTGGGGTATGGAGGGGTCCGGAGGAGCTACAGAGGGAAGTGTGGTTGAGGGGGGGGAGGGGAGGGAAAGGGATGGGGGATGGGTTGGCAGTTAGGTATTTAATTTAATTTGTAAGATAGGTTATATAGGGAGAGGTGTTGAGGAAGGAATAAGAAAAGTGTTTGGGACTGAGTTGAGTGTATTAGTTGTTTGTGATTGATGTTAGCAGGAAGGTAGGTGGTTGATTCTGTGTAGAGATTTGTTAATGAGATCATTTGGTAATAATGTAGGAATTAAGGGTAAGTGATCACTGGAGATAGATATTCAACAGCATATTGAGTGGACAAGTTTTAGCAGGTAGGTAGGCCGGCCGGCCAGAGAGGGACAATGGAATGAGAAATAGGTAGACGTTTTCTTCATGGATGGTAAACTATTATTAAAATGGCATGTACACAATTTCCATGTGCGACATTCTTGTACACACACACCACACACTGACCCACGGAGACTGCCCAAATATGTATACCATCAGCAGCAGTTGGTGTTCCAGGCAGGACACCCATCCAAGTACTAACCAAAGTCAACGGTGCTTAACCTGACTGATGTATGGGACGAGACGCAGTGTTCTCAAGGTGATAGGTAGGTAATATGGCCGTTGCTATTGTATACAAGTAGTAACTAATCACATGTGAGTGAGTGAGACAAGATAATGGTAACTGCGGCGGGCGGGCAGGTAGGCGGAGGATACTCACACATAGCAGCCAATTCTCCATTAATGATAGCACTTATTGCAACTATTTAGTCAAATTAACCAACAACAAATGGACTACTACTAATTTTACTACTACTACTACTGTTGCTCCAAAATAGAAAAGGATGGGATGCCGCCGCTGCCACTGATCTCGCACAAGTTGCTGCTGCTGCTGACAAAAAACTCATCTTAGGCCTTGGCTATGCTCTCTTAGGCTTCATTTAGTCAATACATGTAACATCATTGAGTCGGGGGACAGGCAGACAGGCACTTTATACATGTTAGGCTTATAGTGGTCTCCAACACCCACCACCCCACAAGGTCCAACTAGTGACTGACTAACTAACCCTCACTCACTCACCATGCCCCAAGTAGCTAGCTTAATTAGTAACTCCTGGATACCTATTTACTGCTAGGTGAACACAGGCATTCGGTGATAGGAAACGCTCCCAACAATTATAGCCTCATTTCTACAAACCTAGCCTAAACCAACCTAATTTAATCTAACCTAACCTAATCTAACCTAATCTAACCTAACCTAAGCTAATCTAACCTAACCTAACCTAACCTAACTAACTCTTGGATACCTATTAACTGCTAGGTAAACAGAGGCAATCGGTAATAGGAAACTCTACCAACAATTAGAACCCTTTTTTTATTTCTACAAACCTAGCCTATTTCCTAGCCTTAACTAACCTAACCCAATCTAACCTAACCTAACTAACTCCTGGATACCTATTTACTGCTAGGTGAACAGAGGCATTCGGTCATAGGAAACACTACCAACAATTACAGCCCTATTTCTACAAACCTAGGCCTAAACCAACCTAACCTAATCTAACCTAACCTAACCTAACTAACTCCTGGATACCTATTTACTGCTAGGTGAACAGAGGAATTCGGTGATAGGAAACGCTACCAACAATTAAAGCCCTATTTCTTTTTCTACAAACCTAGCCTATTTCTTAGCCAAAACTAACGTAACCTAATCTAACCTAACCTAAACTAACTAACTTTTGGATACTTACTTACTGCTAGGTGAACAGAGGCACTCGGTGATAGGAAACGCTACCAACAATTACAGCCCTATTTCAATTTCTACAAACCTAGCCTATTTCCTAGCCTAAACTAATCTAACCCAATCTAACCTAACTAACTCCTGGATACTTACTTACTACTAGGTGAACAGAGGCATTCGGTGATAGGAAACGTTACGAACAATTGCAGCCCTTTTTCTATTTCTACAAACCTAGCCTATTTCCTAGCCAGAACAAATATAACCTAATCTAACCTAACCTAACCTATCCTAACTAACTCCTACATACCAATTTACTGCTAGGTGAACAGAGGCATTCGGTGATAAGAATTGCTACCAACAGTTACAACCCTATTTTTATTTCTACAAACCTAGCCTATTTCCCAGCAATAACTAACCTAACCTAATCTAACCTAACCTAATTTAACCTAACCTAACCTTATCTAAACTAACCTAACTAACTAACCTCTGGATACCTATTTACTGCTAGGTGAATAGAGGCATTCGGTGATAGGAAACGCTACCTACAATTACTGCCCTATTTCTACAAACCTAGCCTATTTCCTAGCCAAAAATAACCTAACCTAACCCTCCAAACGTAGCTTATTTCCTAGCCAAAACTAACCTAACCTAACCAACTCCTGGATACCTATTTACTGCTAGGTGAACAGAGGCATTCGGTTATAAGATACGTTACCTAAAATTAAAGCTATTTTTTTCTCTTCATATTTTTATTGTTTTTAAATAAATTATAATTTATTTATACTTTATTCATTTTTTTTATTTTTTTACCTATTGCTATTTTTACAAACGTAGCCTATTTCCTAGCCTAAACCAACCTAACCTAACCGAAATATATATTATATTTATATATATATATATATATATATATATATATATATATATATATATATATATATATATATATATATATATATATATATATATATAATATATATATATATATATATATATATATATATATATATATTATATATATTATATATATATATATATATATATATATATATATATATATATATATATATATATATATATATATATATATAATATATATATATATATATATATATATATATATATATATATATATATATATATATATATAATATGTATATATATATATATATATATATATATATATATATATATATATATATATATATATATATATATCAGTCAGTGGAATAATACAAATATTGCCTTACACAGTCAACTACAAAATAACCAACCTTAACTGTACCTTACCAACATACCCTAACCAACCCAACTTAACCAACCTAAGCGTACATATTATCTAAATTGCTTATTAAACCATACTTATGTTTGTTCTAACCTAAAATTCTAAACTCAAATTCTAATTCTAACCAACCTAACCAACCTTACCAACCAACCTAACCAACCTAATCAACCAACCTAAGCAACCTAACCTAACCAACCTAATCAACCAACCTAAGCAACCTAATCAACCAACCTAAGCAACCTAACCTAACCAACCAACCTAACCTAATTATCCCACCTAACCAACCAACCTAACCAAACAACCCACCTAACCTAACCCACCTAACCAACCAACCAAACCAACCAACCTAACCAACCTAGTCAACCAACCTAAGCTACCTAACCTAACCAACCAACAAAATCAACCAACCAAATCAACCAACCTAATCAACCAACCTAAGCAATCTAACCTAACCAACAAACCTAACCAACCAAACTAACCAACCTAACCTAACCAACCAGCCTAACTAACCAACCTAACCAACCAACCAGCCTAACCAACCAACCTAACCATCCTAACCAGCCAACCTAACCAACCTACCTAACCAACCAACCTAACCTAACCAACCAACCTAACCAACCAACCTAACCTAACCAACCAACCAACCTAACCAACCTAACCAACCAACCTAACCAACCAACCTAACCAACCTAACGAACCAACCTAACCAACCAACTTAACCAACCAACCTAACCAACCAACCTAACCAACCTAACCTAACCAACCTAACCTAACCAACCTATTCTCGCTCCTTATTTATCTGACACGAACCTTTGGTTCGTGTCAGAGTCCATGAGTGTCTGTGTGCGTGTCCGTGTACTCATGCGGTTTTGGGTCCAGGAAGCTATTTGTGTCGACCCAAATTGCCTCCCTTCTCCCCACTTGAAATCCAGGTGGATTGAAAGACCTCCCAGAGGTCAGTGGATCCAGGTATCCTTACGTGGGCCCCCGGACTTCAACCCTTCCCCACATTCTAAGGGGTCAGTCAATCACTCTTCGGCTATCCAGAGTCTATCGAAACTGATGCTCCTACATGAGGGGACACACAGAGAAATCTGTGCCCTGTACTTGCAACTGTTCCGACAGGCTCGAATGCAGGTCTATCCAGATTAAGAATATGTTCTATCCGACTAGGCCACGCTGGAGTTGCCTTCAGGATCAAATTTTTCACTTGTATTTATATCTCATAGCAAGGTTAGTTAGTATCTTTTGATCAACAGTTGCAATGATTGATATGTGAAGTTGTTATCTTGTGTTGTCAGTTAGAAATACCTGACAGCTTTGTTTGATGAGGTTGCAGTCCTGACAGGCGGTTTTATGAATGAATGTTGGAGAATTTAGGCTAACTGACATGTATGTGTGTGTGTGTGTTTAAAAGTATGTATTAATTAATAATTAGTGTGGTGTTTCCAAAAGAGTTTGTGAATGGTAAACAATTAACCCAATATCTAATATGTGCTATTTTAGGCCTCGTTCTGTAAAATATATGTTTTACTACGAAAGGAAAATCCAGTTTGTGTTTTTCCTTGTTTTATTTCAAGAATAAATAGTACATGGGCGAAGGAACGAAAGTTTTAGCTGGTTAAATATAGCGTTGTGGCCGCAATTTTCTGTGTTGGGCAGGGGATGGGATTGTGGGGTAATTGTGGGGGTGGTATGAGGGGTAGGGGTACGGCGGCCTCTATTGTATGGGGTGGAGAGTTTTGGTTTGGGAGGGGTCATTGGGGTATGGAGGGGTCCGGAGGAGCTACAGCGGGAAGTGTGGTTGAGGGGGGGGGAGGGGAGGGGAAGGGATGGGGGATGGGTTGGCAGTTAGGTATTTAAATTTAATTTTGTAAGATAGGTTATATAGGGCGAGGTGTTGAGGAAGGAATAAGAAAAGTGTTTGGGACTGAGTTGAGTGTATTAGTTGTTGTGATTGATGTTAGCAGGAAAGTAGGTGGTTGATTTGTGTAGAGATTTGTTAATGAGATCATTTGGTTAATAATGTAGGAATTAAGGGTAAGTGATCACTGGAGATAGATATTCAACAGCATATTGAGTGGACAAGTTTTAGCAGGTAGGTAGGCCGGCCGGCAGAGAGAGACAATGGAATGAGAAATAGGTAGACGTTTTCTTCATGGATGGTAAACTATTATTAAAATGGCATGTACACATTTCCATGTGCGACATTCTTGTACACACACACACACACTGACCCACGGAGACTGCCCAAATATGTATACCATCAGCAGCAGTTGGTGTTCCCAGGCAGGACACCCATCCAAGTACTAACCAAAGTCAACGGTGCTTAACCTGACTGATGTATGGGACGAGACGCAGTGTTCTCAAGGTGATAGGTAGGTAATATGGCCGTTGCTATTGTATACAAGTAGTAACTAATCACATGTGAGTGAGTGAGACAAGATAATGGTAACTGCGGCGGGCGGGCAGGTAGGCGGAGGATACTCACACATAGCAGCCAATTCTCCATTAATGATAGCACTTATTGCAACTATTTAGTCAAATTAACCAACAACAAATGGACTACTACTAATTTTACTACTACTACTACTGTTGCTCCAAAATAGAAAAGGATGGGATGCCGCCGCTGCCACTGATCTCGCACAAGTTGCTGCTGCTGCTGACAAAAAACTCATCTTAGGCCTTGGCTATGCTCTCTTAGGCTTCATTTAGTCAATACATGTAACATCATTGAGTCGGGGGACAGGCAGACTGGCACTTTATACATGTTAGGCTTATAGTGGTCTCCAACACCCACCACCCCACAAGGTCCAACTAGTGACTGACTAACTAACCCTCACTCACTCACCATGCCCCAAGTAGCTAGCTTAATTAGTAACTCCTGGATACCTATTACTGCTAGGTGAACACAGGCATTCGGTGATAGGAAACGCTACCAACAATTACAGCCTCATTTCTACAAACCTAGCCTAAACCAACCTAATTTAATCTAACCTAACCTAATCTAACCTAATCTAACCTAACCTAAGCTAATCTAACCTAACCTAACCTAACCTAACTAACTCTTGGATACCTATTAACTGCTAGGTAAACAGAGGCAATCGGTAATAGGAAACTCTACCAACAATTAGAACCCTTTTTTTATTTCTACAAACCTAGCCTATTTCCTAGCCTTAACTAACCTAACCCAATCTAACCTAACCTAACTAACTCCTGGATACCTATTTACTGCTAGGTGAACAGAGGCATTCGGTCATAGGAAACACTACCAACAATTACAGCCCTATTTCTACAAACCTAGGCCTAAACCAACCTAACCTAATCTAACCTAACCTAACCTAACTAACTCCTGGATACCTATTTACTGCTAGGTGAACAGAGGAAATTCGGTGATAGGAAACGCTACCAACAATTAAAGCCCTATTTCTTTTTCTACAAACCTAGCCTATTTCTTAGCCAAAACTAACGTAACCTAATCTAACCTAACCTAAACTAACTAACTTTTGGATACTTACTTACTGCTAGGTGAACAGAGGCACTCGGTGATAGGAAACGCTACCAACAATTACAGCCCTATTTCAATTTCTACAAACCTAGCCTATTTCCTAGCCTAAACTAATCTAACTCAATCTAACCTAACTAACTCCTGGATACTTACTTACTACTAGGTGAACAGAGGCATTCGGTGATAGGAAACGTTACCAACAATTACAGCCCTTTTTCTATTTCTACAAACCTAGCCTATTTCCTAGCCAAAACAAATCTAACCTAATCTAACCTAACCTAACCTATCCTAACTAACTCCTACATACCTATTTACTGCTAGGTGAACAGAGGCATTCGGTGATAAGAATTGCTACCAACAGTTACAAACCTATTTTTATTTCTACAAACCTAGCCTATTTCCCAGCAATAACTAACCTAACCTAATCTAACCTAACCTAACTTAATTTAACCTAACCTAACCCTATCTAAACTAACCTAACTAACTAACTTCTGGATACCTATTTACTGCTAGGTGAATAGAGGCATTCGGTGATAGGAAACGCTACCTACAATTACTGCCCTATTTCTACAAACCTAGCCTATTTCCTAGCCAAAAATAACCTACCTAACCCTCCAAACGTTGCTTATTTCCTAGCCTAAACTAACCTAACCTAACCAAACTCCTGGATACATATTTACTGATAGGTGAACAGAGGCATTCGGTGATAAGATACGTTACGTAAAATTAAAGCTATTTTTTTCTCTTCATATTTTTATTGTTTTTAAATAAATTATAATTTATTTATACTTTATTCATTTTTTATTTTTTTACCTATTGCTATTTTTACAAACGTAGCCTATTTCCTAGCCTAAACCAACCTAACCTAACCGAAATACTATATATATATATATATATATATATATATATATATATATATATATATATATATATATATATAATATATATATATATATATATATCAGTCAGTGGAATAATACAAATATTGCCTTACACAGTCAACTACAAAATAACCAACCTTAACTGTACCTTACCAACATACCCTAACCAACCCAACTTAACCAACCTAAGCGTACATATTATCTAAATTGCTTATTAAACCATACTTATGTTTGTTCTAACCTAAAATTCTAACCTCAAATTCTAATTCTAACCAACCTAACCAATCTTACCAACCAACCTAACCAACCTAATCAACCAACCTAAGCAACCTAACCTAACCAACCTAATCAACCAACCTCAAGCAACCTAATCAACCAACCTAAGCAACCTAACCTAACCAACCAACCTAACCTAATTATCCCACCTAACCAACCAACCTAAGCAAACAACCCACCTAACCTAACCCACCTAACCAACCAACCAAACCAACCAACCTAACCAACCTAGTCAACCAACCTAAGCTACCTAACCTAACCAACCAACAAAATCAACCAACCAAATCAACCAACCTAATCAACCAACCTAAGCAATCTAACCTAACCAACAAACCTAACCAACCAAACTAACCAACCTAACCTAACCAACCAGCCTAACTAACCAACCTAACCAACCAACCAGCCTAACCAACCAACCTAACCATCCTAACCAGCCAACCTAACCAACCTACCTAACCAACCAACCTAACCTAACCAACCAACCTAACCAACCAACCTAACCTAACCACCCAACCAACCTAACCAACCTAACCAACCAACCTAACCAACCAACCTAACCAACCTAACGAACCAACCTAACCAACCAACCAACTTAACCAACCAACCTAACCAACCAACCTAACCAACCTAACCTAACCAACCTAACCTAACCAACCTATTCTCGCTTCTTATTATCTGACACGAACCTTTGGTTCGTGTCAGAGTCCATGAGTGTCTGTGTGCGTGTCCGTGTACTCATGCGGTTTTGGGTCCAGGAAGCTATTTGTGTCGACCCAAATTGCCTCCCTTCTCCCCACCTGAAATCCAGGTGGATTGAAAGACCTCCTAGAGGTCAGTGGATCCAGGTATCCGTACGTGGGCCCCTGGACTTCAAACCTTCCCCACATTCTAAGGGGTCAGTCAATCACTCTTCGGCTATCCAGAGAGTCTATCGAAACTGATGCTCCTACATGAGGGGACACACAGAGAAATCTGTGCCCTGTACTTGCAACTGTTCCGACAGGCTCGAATGCAGGTCTATCCAGATTAAGAATATGTTCTATCTGACTAGGCCATGCTGGAGTTGCCTTCAGGATCAAATTTTTCACTTGTATTTATATCTCATAGCAAGGTTAGTTAGTATCTTTTGATCAACAGTTGCAATGATTGATATGTGAAGTTGTTATCTTGTGTTGTCAGTTAGAAATACCTGACAGCTTTGTTTGATGAGGTTGCAGTCCTGACAGGCGGTTTTATGAATGAATGTTGGAGAATTTAGGCTAACTGACATGTGTGTGTGTGTGTGTGTGTTTAAAAGTATGTATTAATTAATAATTAGTGTGGTGTTTCCAAAAGAGTTTGTGAATGGTAAACAAGTAACCCAATATCTAATATGTGCTATTTTAGGCCTCGTTCTGCAAAATATATGTTTTACTACGAAAGGAAAATCCAGTTTGTATTTTTCCTTGTTTTATTTCAAGAATAAATAGTACATGGGCGAAGGAACGAAAGTTTTAGCTGGTTAAATATAGCGTTGTGGCCGCAATTTTCTGTGTTGGGCAGGGGATGGGGATTGTGGGGTAATTGTGGGGGTGGTATGAGGGGTAGGGGTACGGCGGCCTCTATTGTATGGGGTGGAGAGTTTTGGTTTGGGAGGGGTCATTGGGGTATGGAGGGGTCCGGAGGAGCTACAGAGGGAAGTGTGGTTGAGGGGGGGGAGGGGAGGGAAAGGGATGGGGGATGGGTTGGCAGTTAGGTATTTAAATTTAATTTTGTAAGATAGGTTATATAGGGAGAGGTGTTGAGGAAGGAATAAGAAAAGTGTTTGGGACTGAGTTGAGTGTATTAGTTGTTGTGATTGATGTTAGCAGGAAGGTAGGTGGTTGATTTGTGTAGAGATTTGTTAATGAGATCATTTGGTTAATAATGTAGGAATTAAGGGTAAGTGATCACTGGAGATAGATATTCAACAGCATATTGAGTGGACAAGTTTTAGCAGGTAGGTAGGCCGGCCGGCAGAGAGGGACAATGGAATGAGAAATAGGTAGACGTTTTCTTCATGGATGGTAAACTATTATTAAAATGGCATGTACACATTTCCATGTGCGACATTCTTGTACACACACACACACACTGACCCACGGAGACTGCCCAAATATGTATACCATCAGCAGCAGTTGGTGTTCCCAGGCAGGACACCCATCCAAGTACTAACCAAAGTCAACGGTGCTTAACCTGACTGATGTATGGGACGAGACGCAGTGTTCTCAAGGTGATAGGTAGGTAATATGGCCGTTGCTATTGTATACAAGTAGTAACTAATCACATGTGAGTGAGTGAGACAAGATAATGGTAACTGCGGCGGGCGGGCAGGTAGGCGGAGGATACTCACACATAGCAGCCAATTCTCCATTAATGATAGCACTTATTGCAACTATTTAGTCAAATTAACCAACAACAAATGGACTACTACTAATTTTACTACTACTACTACTGTTGCTCCAAAATAGAAAAGGATGGGATGCCGCCGCTGCCACTGATCTCGCACAAGTTGCTGCTGCTGCTGACAAAAAACTCATCTTAGGCCTTGGCTATGCTCTCTTAGGCTTCATTTAGTCAATACATGTAACATCATTGAGTCGGGGGACAGGCAGACAGGCACTTTATACATGTTAGGCTTATAGTGGTCTCCAACACCCACCACCCCACAAGGTCCAACTAGTGACTGACTAACTAACCCTCACTCACTCACCATGCCCCAAGTAGCTAGCTTAATTAGTAACTCCTGGATACCTATTTACTGCTAGGTGAACACAGGCATTCGGTGATAGGAAACGCTCCCAACAATTATAGCCTCATTTCTACAAACCTAGCCTAAACCAACCTAATTTAATCTAACCTAACCTAATCTAACCTAATCTAACCTAACCTAAGCTAATCTAACCTAACCTAACCTAACCTAACTAACTCTTGGATACCTATTAACTGCTAGGTAAACAGAGGCAATCGGTAATAGGAAACTCTACCAACAATTAGAACCCTTTTTTTATTTCTACAAACCTAGCCTATTTCCTAGCCTTAACTAACCTAACCCAATCTAACCTAACCTAACTAACTCCTGGATACCTATTTACTGCTAGGTGAACAGAGGCATTCGGTCATAGGAAACACTACCAACAATTACAGCCCTATTTCTACAAACCTAGGCCTAAACCAACCTAACCTAATCTAACCTAACCTAACCTAACTAACTCCTGGATACCTATTTACTGCTAGGTGAACAGAGGAATTCGGTGATAGGAAACGCTACCAACAATTAAAGCCCTATTTCTTTTTCTACAAACCTAGCCTATTTCTTAGCCAAAACTAACGTAACCTAATCTAACCTAACCTAAACTAACTAACTTTTGGATACTTACTTACTGCTAGGTGAACAGAGGCACTCGGTGATAGGAAACGCTACCAACAATTACAGCCCTATTTCAATTTCTACAAACCTAGCCTATTTCCTAGCCTAAACTAATCTAACCCAATCTAACCTAACTAACTCCTGGATACTTACTTACTACTAGGTGAACAGAGGCATTCGGTGATAGGAAACGTTACGAACAATTGCAGCCCTTTTTCTATTTCTACAAACCTAGCCTATTTCCTAGCCAGAACAAATATAACCTAATCTAACCTAACCTAACCTATCCTAACTAACTCCTACATACCAATTTACTGCTAGGTGAACAGAGGCATTCGGTGATAAGAATTGCTACCAACAGTTACAACCCTATTTTTATTTCTACAAACCTAGCCTATTTCCCAGCAATAACTAACCTAACCTAATCTAACCTAACCTAATTTAACCTAACCTAACCTTATCTAAACTAACCTAACTAACTAACTTCTGGATACCTATTTACTGCTAGGTGAATAGAGGCATTCGGTGATAGGAAACGCTACCTACAATTACTGCCCTATTTCTACAAACCTAGCCTATTTCCTAGCCAAAAATAACCTAACCTAACCCTCCAAACGTAGCTTATTTCCTAGCCAAAACTAACCTAACCTAACCAACTCCTGGATACCTATTTACTGCTAGGTGAACAGAGGCATTCGGTTATAAGATACGTTACCTAAAATTAAAGCTATTTTTTTCTCTTCATATTTTTATTGTTTTTAAATAAATTATAATTTATTTATACTTTATTCATTTTTTTTATTTTTTTACCTATTGCTATTTTTACAAACGTAGCCTATTTCCTAGCCTAAACCAACCTAACCTAACCGAAATATATATATATATTATATATATATATATATATATATATATATATATATATATATATATATATAGATATATATATATATATATATATTATATATATATTATATATATATATATATATATAATATATATATATATATATATATATATATATTATATATATATATATATATATATATATATATATATATATATATATATATTTATATATATATATATATATATATATATATATATATATATATATATATATATATATATATATATATATAAATGTATATATATATAATATATATATATATATATATATATATATATATATATATATATATATATATATATATATATATATCAGTCAGTGGAATAATACAAATATTGCCTTACACAGTCAACTACAAAATAACCAACCTTAACTGTACCTTACCAACATACCCTAACCAACCCAACTTAACCAACCTAAGCGTACATATTATCTAAATTGCTTATTAAACCATACTTATGTTTGTTCTAACCTAAAATTCTAAACTCAAATTCTAATTCTAACCAACCTAACCAACCTTACCAACCAACCTAACCAACCTAATCAACCAACCTAAGCAACCTAACCTAACCAACCTAATCAACCAACCTAAGCAACCTAATCAACCAACCTAAGCAACCTAACCTAACCAACCAACCTAACCTAATTATCCCACCTAACCAACCAACCTAACCAAACAACCCACCTAACCTAACCCACCTAACCAACCAACCAAACCAACCAACCTAACCAACCTAGTCAACCAACCTAAGCTACCTAACCTAACCAACCAACAAAATCAACCAACCAAATCAACCAACCTAATCAACCAACCTAAGCAATCTAACCTAACCAACAAACCTAACCAACCAAACTAACCAACCTAACCTAACCAACCAGCCTAACTAACCAACCTAACCAACCAACCAGCCTAACCAACCAACCTAACCATCCTAACCAGCCAACCTAACCAACCTACCTAACCAACCAACCTAACCTAACCAACCAACCTAACCAACCAACCTAACCTAACCAACCAACCAACCTAACCAACCTAACCAACCAACCTAACCAACCAACCTAACCAACCTAACGAACCAACCTAACCAACCAACTTAACCAACCAACCTAACCAACCAACCTAACCAACCTAACCTAACCAACCTAACCTAACCAACCTATTCTCGCTCCTTATTTTCTGACACGAACCTTTGGTTCGTGTCAGAGTCCATGAGTGTCTGTGTGCGTGTCCGTGTACTCATGCGGTTTTGGGTCCAGGAAGCTATTTGTGTCGACCCAAATTGCCTCCCTTCTCCCCACTTGAAATCCAGGTGGATTGAAAGACCTCCCAGAGGTCAGTGGATCCAGGTATCCTTACGTGGGCCCCCGGACTTCAACCCTTCCCCACATTCTAAGGGGTCAGTCAATCACTCTTCGGCTATCCAGAGTCTATCGAAACTGATGCTCCTACATGAGGGGACACACAGAGAAATCTGTGCCCTGTACTTGCAACTGTTCCGACAGGCTCGAATGCAGGTCTATCCAGATTAAGAATATGTTCTATCCGACTAGGCCACGCTGGAGTTGCCTTCAGGATCAAATTTTTCACTTGTATTTATATCTCATAGCAAGGTTAGTTAGTATCTTTTGATCAACAGTTGCAATGATTGATATGTGAAGTTGTTATCTTGTGTTGTCAGTTAGAAATACCTGACAGCTTTGTTTGATGAGGTTGCAGTCCTGACAGGCGGTTTTATGAATGAATGTTGGAGAATTTAGGCTAACTGACATGTATGTGTGTGTGTGTGTTTAAAAGTATGTATTAATTAATAATTAGTGTGGTGTTTCCAAAAGAGTTTGTGAATGGTAAACAATTAACCCAATATCTAATATGTGCTATTTTAGGCCTCGTTCTGTAAAATATATGTTTTACTACGAAAGGAAAATCCAGTTTGTGTTTTTCCTTGTTTTATTTCAAGAATAAATAGTACATGGGCGAAGGAACGAAAGTTTTAGCTGGTTAAATATAGCGTTGTGGCCGCAATTTTCTGTGTTGGGCAGGGGATGGGGATTGTGGGGTAATTGTGGGGGTGGTATGAGGGGTAGGGGTACGGCGGCCTCTATTGTATGGGGTGGAGAGTTTTGGTTTGGGAGGGGTCATTGGGGTATGGAGGGGTCCGGAGGAGCTACAGAGGGAAGTGTGGTTGAGGGGGGGGGGAGGGGAGGGGAAGGGATGGGGGATGGGTTGGCAGTTAGGTATTTAAATTTAATTTTGTAAGATAGGTTATATAGGGCGAGGTGTTGAGGAAGGAATAAGAAAAGTGTTTGGGACTGAGTTGAGTGTATTAGTTGTTGTGATTGATGTTAGCAGGAAAGTAGGTGGTTGATTTGTGTAGAGATTTGTTAATGAGATCATTTGGTTAATAATGTAGGAATTAAGGGTAAGTGATCACTGGAGATAGATATTCAACAGCATATTGAGTGGACAAGTTTTAGCAGGTAGGTAGGCCGGCCGGCAGAGAGAGACAATGGAATGAGAAATAGGTAGACGTTTTCTTCATGGATGGTAAACTATTATTAAAATGGCATGTACACATTTCCATGTGCGACATTCTTGTACACACACACACACACTGACCCACGGAGACTGCCCAAATATGTATACCATCAGCAGCAGTTGGTGTTCCCAGGCAGGACACCCATCCAAGTACTAACCAAAGTCAACGGTGCTTAACCTGACTGATGTATGGGACGAGACGCAGTGTTCTCAAGGTGATAGGTAGGTAATATGGCCGTTGCTATTGTATACAAGTAGTAACTAATCACATGTGAGTGAGTGAGACAAGATAATGGTAACTGCGGCGGGCGGGCAGGTAGGCGGAGGATACTCACACATAGCAGCCAATTCTCCATTAATGATAGCACTTATTGCAACTATTTAGTCAAATTAACCAACAACAAATGGACTACTACTACTACTACTACTGTTGCTCCAAAATAGAAAAGGATGGGATGCCGCCGCTGCCACTGATGTCGCACAAGTTGCTGCTGCTGCTGACAAATAACTCATCTTAGGCCTTGGCTATGCTCTCTTAGGCTTCATTTAGTCAATACATGTAACATGATTGAGTCGGGGGACAGGCAGACAGGCACTTTATACATGTTAGGCTTATAGTGGTCTCCAACACCCACCACCCCACAAGGTCCAACTAGTGACTGACTAACTAACCCTCACTCACTCACCATGCCCCAAGTAGCTAGCTTAATTAGTAACTCCTGGATACCTATTTACTGCTAGGTGAACACAGGCATTCGGTGATAGGAAACGCTCCCAACAATTATAGCCTCATTTCTACAAACCTAGCCTAAACCAACCTAATTTAATCTAACCTAACCTAATCTAACCTAATCTAACCTAACCTAAGCTAATCTAACCTAACCTAACCTAACCTAACTAACTCTTGGATACCTATTAACTGCTAGGTAAACAGAGGCAATCGGTAATAGGAAACTCTACCAACAATTAGAACCCTTTTTTTATTTCTACAAACCTAGCCTATTTCCTAGCCTTAACTAACCTAACCCAATCTAACCTAACCTAACTAACTCCTGGATACCTATTTACTGCTAGGTGAACAGAGGCATTCGGTCATAGGAAACACTACCAACAATTACAGCCCTATTTCTACAAACCTAGGCCTAAACCAACCTAACCTAATCTAACCTAACCTAACCTAACTAACTCCTGGATACCTATTTACTGCTAGGTGAACAGAGGAATTCGGTGATAGGAAACGCTACCAACAATTAAAGCCCTATTTCTTTTTCTACAAACCTAGCCTATTTCTTAGCCAAAACTAACGTAACCTAATCTAACCTAACCTAAACTAACTAACTTTTGGATACTTACTTACTGCTAGGTGAACAGAGGCACTCGGTGATAGGAAACGCTACCAACAATTACAGCCCTATTTCAATTTCTACAAACCTAGCCTATTTCCTAGCCTAAACTAATCTAACCCAATCTAACCTAACTAACTCCTGGATACTTACTTACTACTAGGTGAACAGAGGCATTCGGTGATAGGAAACGTTACGAACAATTACAGCCCTTTTTCTATTTCTACAAACCTAGCCTATTTCCTAGCCAAAACAAATCTAACCTAATCTAACCTAACCTAACCTATCCTAACTAACTCCTACATACCAATTTACTGCTAGGTGAACAGAGGCATTCGGTGATAAGAATTGCTACCAACAGTTACAACCCTATTTTTATTTCTACAAACCTAGCCTATTTCCCAGCAATAACTAACCTAACCTAATCTAACCTAACCTAATTTAACCTAACCTAACCTTATCTAAACTAACCTAACTAACTAACTTCTGGATACCTATTTACTGCTAGGTGAATAGAGGCATTCGGTGATAGGAAACGCTACCTACAATTACTGCCCTATTTCTACAAACCTAGCCTATTTCCTAGCCAAAAATAACCTAACCTAACCCTCCAAACGTAGCTTATTTCCTAGCCAAAACTAACCTAACCTAACCAACTCCTGGATACCTATTTACTGCTAGGTGAACAGAGGCATTCGGTGATAAGATACGTTACCTAAAATTAAAGCTATTTTTTTCTCTTCATATTTTTATTGTTTTTAAATAATTATAATTTATTTATACTTTATTCATTTTTTTTATTTTTTTACCTATTGCTATTTTTACAAACGTAGCCTATTTCCTAGCCTAAACCAACCTAACCTAACCGAAATATATATATATATTTATATATATATATATATATATATATATATATATATATATATATATATATATATATATATATATTATATATATATATATATATATTATATATATATATATTATATTATATATATATATATATATATAGTATATATATTATATATATATAATATATATATATATATATATATATATATATATATATATATATATATATATATATATATATATATATATATATATATATATATATCAGTCAGTGGAATAATACAAATATTGCCTTACACAGTCAACTACAAAATAACCAACCTTAACTGTACCTTACCAACATACCCTAACCAACCCAACTTAACCAACCTAAGCGTACATATTATCTAAATTGCTTATTAAACCATACTTATGTTTGTTCTAACCTAAAATTCTAAACTCAAATTCTAATTCTAACCAACCTAACCAACCTTACCAACCAACCTAACCAACCTAATCAACCAACCTAAGCAACCTAACCTAACCAACCTAATCAACCAAGCCTAAGCAACCTAATCAACCAACCTAAGCAACCTAACCTAACCAACCAACCTAACCTAATTATCCCACCTAACCAACCAACCTAACCAAACAACCCACCTAACCTAACCCACCTAACCAACCAACCAAACCAACCAACCTAACCAACCTAGTCAACCAACCTAAGCTACCTAACCTAACCAACCAACAAAATCAACCAACCAAATCAACCAACCTAATCAACCAACCTAAGCAATCTAACCTAACCAACAAACCTAACCAACCAAACTAACCAACCTAACCTAACCAACCAGCCTAACTAACCAACCTAACCAACCAACCAGCCTAACCAACCAACCTAACCATCCTAACCAGCCAACCTAACCAACCTACCTAACCAACCAACCTAACCTAACCAACCAACCTAACCAACCAACCTAACCTAACCAACCAACCAACCTAACCAACCTAACCAACCAACCTAACCAACCAACCTAACCAACCTAACGAACCAACCTAACCAACCAACCAACTTAACCAACCAACCTAACCAACCAACCTAACCAACCTAACCTAACCAACCTAACCTAACCAACCTATTCTCGCTCCTTATTATCTGACACGAACCTTTGGTTCGTGTCAGAGTCCATGAGTGTCTGTGTGCGTGTCCGTGTACTCATGCGGTTTTGGGTCCAGGAAGCTATTTGTGTCGACCCAAATTGCCTCCCTTCTCCCCACCTGAAATCCAGGTGGATTGAAAGACCTCCCAGAGGTCAGTGGATCCAGGTATCCTTACGTGGGCCCCCGGACTTCAACCCTTCCCCACATTCTAAGGGGTCAGTCAATCACTCTTCGGCTATCCAGAGAGTCTATCGAAACTGATGCTCCTACATGAGGGGACACACAGAGAAATCTGTGCCCTGTACTTGCAACTGTTCCGACAGGCTCGAATGCAGGTCTATCCAGATTAAGAATATGTTCTATCCGACTAGGCCACGCTGGAGTTGCCTTCAGGATCAAATTTTTCACTTGTATTTATATCTCATAGCAAGGTTAGTTAGTATCTTTTGATCAACAGTTGCAATGATTGATATGTGAAGTTGTTATCTTGTGTTGTCAGTTAGAAATACCTGACAGCTTTGTTTGATGAGGTTGCAGTCCTGACAGGCGGTTTTATGAATGAATGTTGGAGAATTTAGGCTAACTGACATGTGTGTGTGTGTGTGTGTTTAAAAGTATGTATTAATTAATAATTAGTGTGGTGTTTCCAAAAGAGTTTGTGAATGGTAAACAATTAACCCAATATCTAATATGTGCTATTTTAGGCCTCGTTCTGTAAAATATATGTTTTACTACGAAAGGAAAATCCAGTTTGTGTTTTTCCTTGTTTTATTTCAAGAATAAATAGTACATGGGCGAAGGAACGAAAGTTTTAGCTGGTTAAATATAGCGTTGTGGCCGCAATTTTCTGTGTTGGGCAGGGGATGGGGATTGTGGGGTAATTGTGGGGGTGGTATGAGGGGTAGGGGTACGGCGGCCTCTATTGTATGGGGTGGAGAGTTTTGGTTTGGGAGGGGTCATTGGGGTATGGAGGGGTCCGGAGGAGCTACAGAGGGAAGTGTGGTTGAGGGGGGGGGGGAGGGGAGGGGAAGGGATGGGGGATGGGTTGGCAGTTAGGTATTTAAATTTAATTTTGTAAGATAGGTTATATAGGGCGAGGTGTTGAGGAAGGAATAAGAAAAGTGTTTGGGACTGAGTTGAGTGTATTAGTTGTTGTGATTGATGTTAGCAGGAAAGTAGGTGGTTGATTTGTGTAGAGATTTGTTAATGAGATCATTTGGTTAATAATGTAGGAATTAAGGGTAAGTGATCACTGGAGATAGATATTCAACAGCATATTGAGTGGACAAGTTTTAGCAGGTAGGTAGGCCGGCCGGCAGAGAGAGACAATGGAATGAGAAATAGGTAGACGTTTTCTTCATGGATGGTAAACTATTATTAAAATGGCATGTACACATTTCCATGTGCGACATTCTTGTACACACACACACACACTGACCCACGGAGACTGCCCAAATATGTATACCATCAGCAGCAGTTGGTGTTCCCAGGCAGGACACCCATCCAAGTACTAACCAAAGTCAACGGTGCTTAACCTGACTGATGTATGGGACGAGACGCAGTGTTCTCAAGGTGATAGGTAGGTAATATGGCCGTTGCTATTGTATACAAGTAGTAACTAATCACATGTGAGTGAGTGAGACAAGATAATGGTAACTGCGGCGGGCGGGCAGGTAGGCGGAGGATACTCACACATAGCAGCCAATTCTCCATTAATGATAGCACTTATTGCAACTATTTAGTCAAATTAACCAACAACAAATGGACTACTACTACTACTACTACTGTTGCTCCAAAATAGAAAAGGATGGGATGCCGCCGCTGCCACTGATGTCGCACAAGTTGCTGCTGCTGCTGACAAATAACTCATCTTAGGCCTTGGCTATGCTCTCTTAGGCTTCATTTAGTCAATACATGTAACATGATTGAGTCGGGGGACAGGCAGACAGGCACTTTATACATGTTAGGCTTATAGTGGTCTCCAACACCCACCACCCCACAAGGTCCAACTAGTGACTGACTAACTAACCCTCACTCACTCACCATGCCCCAAGTAGCTAGCTTAATTAGTAACTCCTGGATACCTATTTACTGCTAGGTGAACACAGGCATTCGGTGATAGGAAACGCTCCCAACAATTATAGCCTCATTTCTACAAACCTAGCCTAAACCAACCTAATTTAATCTAACCTAACCTAATCTAACCTAATCTAACCTAACCTAAGCTAATCTAACCTAACCTAACCTAACCTAACTAACTCTTGGATACCTATTAACTGCTAGGTAAACAGAGGCAATCGGTAATAGGAAACTCTACCAACAATTAGAACCCTTTTTTTATTTCTACAAACCTAGCCTATTTCCTAGCCTTAACTAACCTAACCCAATCTAACCTAACCTAACTAACTCCTGGATACCTATTTACTGCTAGGTGAACAGAGGCATTCGGTCATAGGAAACACTACCAACAATTACAGCCCTATTTCTACAAACCTAGGCCTAAACCAACCTAACCTAATCTAACCTAACCTAACCTAACTAACTCCTGGATACCTATTTACTGCTAGGTGAACAGAGGAATTCGGTGATAGGAAACGCTACCAACAATTAAAGCCCTATTTCTTTTTCTACAAACCTAGCCTATTTCTTAGCCAAAACTAACGTAACCTAATCTAACCTAACCTAAACTAACTAACTTTTGGATACTTACTTACTGCTAGGTGAACAGAGGCACTCGGTGATAGGAAACGCTACCAACAATTACAGCCCTATTTCAATTTCTACAAACCTAGCCTATTTCCTAGCCTAAACTAATCTAACCCAATCTAACCTAACTAACTCCTGGATACTTACTTACTACTAGGTGAACAGAGGCATTCGGTGATAGGAAACGTTACGAACAATTACAGCCCTTTTTCTATTTCTACAAACCTAGCCTATTTCCTAGCCAGAACAAATATAACCTAATCTAACCTAACCTAACCTATCCTAACTAACTCCTACATACCAATTTACTGCTAGGTGAACAGAGGCATTCGGTGATAAGAATTGCTACCAACAGTTACAACCCTATTTTTATTTCTACAAACCTAGCCTATTTCCCAGCAATAACTAACCTAACCTAATCTAACCTAACCTAATTTAACCTAACCTAACCTTATCTAAACTAACCTAACTAACTAACTTCTGGATACCTATTTACTGCTAGGTGAATAGAGGCATTCGGTGATAGGAAACGCTACCTACAATTACTGCCCTATTTCTACAAACCTAGCCTATTTCCTAGCCAAAAATAACCTAACCTAACCCTCCAAACGTAGCTTATTTCCTAGCCAAAACTAACCTAACCTAACCAACTCCTGGATACCTATTTACTGCTAGGTGAACAGAGGCATTCGGTGATAAGATACGTTACCTAAAATTAAAGCTATTTTTTTCTCTTCATATTTTTATTGTTTTTAAATAAATTATAATTTATTTATACTTTATTCATTTTTTTTATTTTTTTACCTATTGCTATTTTTACAAACGTAGCCTATTTCCTAGCCTAAACCAACCTAACCTAACCGAAATATATATATATATTATATATATATATATATATATATATATATATATATATATATATATATATATATATATATATATATATATATTATATATATATATATATATATATATATATATATATATATATATATATATAATGTATATATATATATATATATATATATATATATATATATATATATATATATATATATATATATATATATATATATATATATATATATATATATATATATATATATATATCAGTCAGTGGAATAATACAAATATTGCCTTACACAGTCAACTACAAAATAACCAACCTTAACTGTACCTTACCAACATACCCTAACCAACCCAACTTAACCAACCTAAGCGTACATATTATCTAAATTGCTTATTAAACCATACTTATGTTTGTTCTAACCTAAAATTCTAAACTCAAATTCTAATTCTAACCAACCTAACCAACCTTACCAACCAACCTAACCAACCTAATCAACCAACCTAAGCAACCTAACCTAACCAACCTAATCAACCAACCTAAGCAACCTAATCAACCAACCTAAGCAACCTAACCTAACCAACCAACCTAACCTAATTATCCCACCTAACCAACCAACCTAACCAAACAACCCACCTAACCTAACCCACCTAACCAACCAACCAAACCAACCAACCTAACCAACCTAGTCAACCAACCTAAGCTACCTAACCTAACCAACCAACAAAATCAACCAACCAAATCAACCAACCTAATCAACCAACCTAAGCAATCTAACCTAACCAACAAACCTAACCAACCAAACTAACCAACCTAACCTAACCAACCAGCCTAACTAACCAACCTAACCAACCAACCAGCCTAACCAACCAACCTAACCATCCTAACCAGCCAACCTAACCAACCTACCTAACCAACCAACCTAACCTAACCAACCAACCTAACCAACCAACCTAACCTAACCAACCAACCAACCTAACCAACCTAACCAACCAACCTAACCAACCAACCTAACCAACCTAACGAACCAACCTAACCAACCAACCAACTTAACCAACCAACCTAACCAACCAACCTAACCAACCTAACCTAACCAACCTAACCTAACCAACCTATTCTCGCTCCTTATTATCTGACACGAACCTTTGGTTCGTGTCAGAGTCCATGAGTGTCTGTGTGCGTGTCCGTGTACTCATGCGGTTTTGGGTCCAGGAAGCTATTTGTGTCGACCCAAATTGCCTCCCTTCTCCCCACCTGAAATCCAGGTGGATTGAAAGACCTCCCAGAGGTCAGTGGATCCAGGTATCCTTACGTGGGCCCCCGGACTTCAACCCTTCCCCACATTCTAAGGGGTCAGTCAATCACTCTTCGGCTATCCAGAGAGTCTATCGAAACTGATGCTCCTACATGAGGGGACACACAGAGAAATCTGTGCCCTGTACTTGCAACTGTTCCGACAGGCTCGAATGCAGGTCTATCCAGATTAAGAATATGTTCTATCCGACTAGGCCACGCTGGAGTTGCCTTCAGGATCAAATTTTTCACTTGTATTTATATCTCATAGCAAGGTTAGTTAGTATCTTTTGATCAACAGTTGCAATGATTGATATGTGAAGTTGTTATCTTGTGTTGTCAGTTAGAAATACCTGACAGCTTTGTTTGATGAGGTTGCAGTCCTGACAGGCGGTTTTATGAATGAATGTTGGAGAATTTAGGCTAACTGACATGTGTGTGTGTGTGTGTGTTTAAAAGTATGTATTAATTAATAATTAGTGTGGTGTTTCCAAAAGAGTTTGTGAATGGTAAACAATTAACCCAATATCTAATATGTGCTATTTTAGGCCTCGTTCTGTAAAATATATGTTTTACTACGAAAGGAAAATCCAGTTTGTGTTTTTCCTTGTTTTATTTCAAGAATAAATAGTACATGGGCGAAGGAACGAAAGTTTTAGCTGGTTAAATATAGCGTTGTGGCCGCAATTTTCTGTGTTGGGCAGGGGATGGGGATTGTGGGGTAATTGTGGGGGTGGTATGAGGGGTAGGGGTACGGCGGCCTCTATTGTATGGGGTGGAGAGTTTTGGTTTGGGAGGGGTCATTGGGGTATGGAGGGGTCCGGAGGAGCTACAGAGGGAAGTGTGGTTGAGGGGGGGGGGGAGGGGAGGGGAAGGGATGGGGGATGGGTTGGCAGTTAGGTATTTAAATTTAATTTGTAAGATAGGTTATATAGGGCGAGGTGTTGAGGAAGGAATAAGAAAAGTGTTTGGGACTGAGTTGAGTGTATTAGTTGTTGTGATTGATGTTAGCAGGAAAGTAGGTGGTTGATTTGTGTAGAGATTTGTTAATGAGATCATTTGGTTAATAATGTAGGAATTAAGGGTAAGTGATCACTGGAGATAGATATTCAACAGCATATTGAGTGGACAAGTTTTAGCAGGTAGGTAGGCCGGCCGGCAGAGAGAGACAATGGAATGAGAAATAGGTAGACGTTTTCTTCATGGATGGTAAACTATTATTAAAATGGCATGTACACATTTCCATGTGCGACATTCTTGTACACACACACACACACTGACCCACGGAGACTGCCCAAATATGTATACCATCAGCAGCAGTTGGTGTTCCCAGGCAGGACACCCATCCAAGTACTAACCAAAGTCAACGGTGCTTAACCTGACTGATGTATGGGACGAGACGCAGTGTTCTCAAGGTGATAGGTAGGTAATATGGCCGTTGCTATTGTATACAAGTAGTAACTAATCACATGTGAGTGAGTGAGACAAGATAATGGTAACTGCGGCGGGCGGGCAGGTAGGCGGAGGATACTCACACATAGCAGCCAATTCTCCATTAATGATAGCACTTATTGCAACTATTTAGTCAAATTAACCAACAACAAATGGACTACTACTATTACTACTACTACTACTGTTGCTCCAAAATAGAAAAGGATGGGATGCCGCCGCTGCCACTGATGCTCGCACAAGTTGCTGCTGCTGCTGACAAATAACTCATCTTAGGCCTTGGCTATGCTCTCTTAGGCTTCATTTAGTCAATACATGTAACATGCATTGAGTCGGGGGACAGGCAGACAGGCACTTTATACATGTTAGGCTTATAGTGGTCTCCAACACCCACCACCCCACAAGGTCCAACTAGTGACTGACTAACTAACCCTCACTCACTCACCATGCCCCAAGTAGCTAGCTTAATTAGTAACTCCTGGATACCTATTTACTGCTAGGTGAACACAGGCATTCGGTGATAGGAAACGCTACCAACAATTATAGCCTCATTTCTACAAACCTAGCCTAAACCAACCTAATTTAATCTAACCTAACCTAATCTAACCTAATCTAACCTAACCTAAGCTAATCTAACCTAACCTAACCTAACCTAACTAACTCTTGGATACCTATTAACTGCTAGGTAAACAGAGGCAATCGGTAATAGGAAACTCTACCAACAATTAGAACCCTTTTTTTATTTCTACAAACCTAGCCTATTTCCTAGCCTTAACTAACCTAACCCAATCTAACCTAACCTAACTAACTCCTGGATACCTATTTACTGCTAGGTGAACAGAGGCATTCGGTCATAGGAAACACTACCAACAATTACAGCCCTATTTCTACAAACCTAGGCCTAAACCAACCTAACCTAATCTAACCTAACCTAACCTAACTAACTCCTGGATACCTATTTACTGCTAGGTGAACAGAGGAATTCGGTGATAGGAAACGCTACCAACAATTAAAGCCCTATTTCTTTTTCTACAAACCTAGCCTATTTCTTAGCCAAAACTAACGTAACCTAATCTAACCTAACCTAAACTAACTAACTTTTGGATACTTACTTACTGCTAGGTGAACAGAGGCACTCGGTGATAGGAAACGCTACCAACAATTACAGCCCTATTTCAATTTCTACAAACCTAGCCTATTTCCTAGCCTAAACTAATCTAACTCAATCTAACCTAACTAACTCCTGGATACTTACTTACTACTAGGTGAACAGAGGCATTCGGTGATAGGAAACGTTACCAACAATTACAGCCCTTTTTCTATTTCTACAAACCTAGCCTATTTCCTAGCCAAAACAAATCTAACCTAATCTAACCTAACCTAACCTATCCTAACTAACTCCTACATACCTATTTACTGCTAGGTGAACAGAGGCATTCGGTGATAAGAATTGCTACCAACAGTTACAACCCTATTTTTATTTCTACAAACCTAGCCTATTTCCCAGCAATAACTAACCTAACCTAATCTAACCTAACCTAACTTAATTTAACCTAACCTAACCTTATCTAAACTAACCTAACTAACTAACTTCTGGATACCTATTTACTGCTAGGTGAATAGAGGCATTCGGTGATAGGAAACGCTACCTACAATTACTGCCCTATTTCTACAAACCTAGCCTATTTCCTAGCCAAAAATAACCTAACCTAACCCTCCAAACGTAGCTTATTTCCTAGCCTAAACTAACCTAACCTAACCAACTCCTGGATACCTATTTACTGATAGGTGAACAGAGGCATTCGGTGATAAGATACGTTACGTAAAATTAAAGCTATTTTTTTCTCTTCATATTTTTATTGTTTTTAAATAAATTATAATTTATTTATACTTTATTCATTTTTTATTTTTTTACCTATTGCTATTTTTACAAACGTAAGCCTATTTCCTAGCCTAAACCAACCTAACCTAACCGAAATATATATATATATATATATATATATATATATATATATATATATATATATATATATATATATATATATATATATATATATATATATATCAGTCAGTGGAATAATACAAATATTGCCTTACACAGTCAACTACAAAATAACCAACCTTAACTGTACCTTACCAACATACCCTAACCAACCCAACTTAACCAACCTAAGCGTACATATTATCTAAATTGCTTATTAAACCATACTTATGTTTGTTCTAACCTAAAATTCTAACCTCAAATTCTAATTCTAACCAACCTAACCAACCTTACCAACCAACCTAACCAACCTAATCAACCAACCTAAGCAACCTAACCTAACCAACCTAATCAACCAACCTAAGCAACCTAATCAACCAACCTAAGCAACCTAACCTAACCAACCAACCTAACCTAATTATCCCACCTAACCAACCAACCTAAGCAAACAACCCACCTAACCTAACCCACCTAACCAACCAACCAAACCAACCAACCTAACCAACCTAGTCAACCAACCTAAGCTACCTAACCTAACCAACCAACAAAATCAACCAACCAAATCAACCAACCTAATCAACCAACCTAAGCAATCTAACCTAACCAACAAACCTAACCAACCAAACTAACCAACCTAACCTAACCAACCAGCCTAACTAACCAACCTAACCAACCAACCAGCCTAACCAACCAACCTAACCATCCTAACCAGCCAACCTAACCAACCTACCTAACCAACCAACCTAACCTAACCAACCAACCTAACCAACCAACCTAACCTAACCAACCAACCAACCTAACCAACCTAACCAACCAACCTAACCAACCAACCTAACCAACCTAACGAACCAACCTAACCAACCAACCAACTTAACCAACCAACCTAACCAACCAACCTAACCAACCTAACCTAACCAACCTAACCTAACCAACCTATTCTCGCTCCTTATTATCTGACACGAACCTTTGGTTCGTGTCAGAGTCCATGAGTGTCTGTGTGCGTGTCCGTGTACTCATGCGGTTTTGGGTCCAGGAAGCTATTTGTGTCGACCCAAATTGCCTCCCTTCTCCCCACCTGAAATCCAGGTGGATTGAAAGACCTCCTAGAGGTCAGTGGATCCAGGTATCCGTACGTGGGCCCCCTGGACTTCAACCCTTCCCCACATTCTAAGGGGTCAGTCAATCACTCTTCGGCTATCCAGAGAGTCTATCGAAACTGATGCTCCTACATGAGGGGACACACAGAGAAATCTGTGCCCTGTACTTGCAACTGTTCCGACAGGCTCGAATGCAGGTCTATCCAGATTAAGAATATGTTCTATCTGACTAGGCCACGCTGGAGTTGCCTTCAGGATCAAATTTTTCACTTGTATTTATATCTCATAGCAAGGTTAGTTAGTATCTTTTGATCAACAGTTGCAATGATTGATATGTGAAGTTGTTATCTTGTGTTGTCAGTTAGAAATACCTGACAGCTTTGTTTGATGAGGTTGCAGTCCTGACAGGCGGTTTTATGAATGAATGTTGGAGAATTTAGGCTAACTGACATGTGTGTGTGTGTGTGTGTTTAAAAGTATGTATTAATTAATAATTAGTGTGGTGTTTCCAAAAGAGTTTGTGAATGGTAAACAATTAACCCAATATCTAATATGTGCTATTTTAGGCCTCGTTCTGTAAAATATATGTTTTACTACGAAAGGAAAATCCAGTTTGTGTTTTTCCTTGTTTTATTTCAAGAATAAATAGTACATGGGCGAAGGAACGAAAGTTTTAGCTGGTTAAATATAGCGTTGTGGCCGCAATTTTCTGTGTTGGGCAGGGGATGGGGATTGTGGGGTAATTGTGGGGGTGGTATGAGGGGTAGGGGTACGGCGGCCTCTATTGTATGGGGTGGAGAGTTTTGGTTTGGGAGGGGTCATTGGGGTATGGAGGGGTCCGGAGGAGCTACAGAGGGAAGTGTGGTTGAGGGGGGGGGAGGGGAGGGGAAGGGATGGGGGATGGGTTGGCAGTTAGGTATTTAAATTTAATTTTGTAAGATAGGTTATATAGGGCGAGGTGTTGAGGAAGGAATAAGAAAAGTGTTTGGGACTGAGTTGAGTGTATTAGTTGTTGTGATTGATGTTAGCAGGAAGGTAGGTGGTTGATTTGTGTAGAGATTTGTTAATGAGATCATTTGGTTAATAATGTAGGAATTAAGGGTAAGTGATCACTGGAGATAGATATTCAACAGCATATTGAGTGGACAAGTTTTAGCAGGTAGGTAGGCCGGCCGGCAGAGAGAGACAATGGAATGAGAAATAGGTAGACGTTTTCTTCATGGATGGTAAACTATTATTAAAATGGCATGTACACATTTCCATGTGCGACATTCTTGTACACACACACACACACTGACCCACGGAGACTGCCCAAATATGTATACCATCAGCAGCAGTTGGTGTTCCCAGGCAGGACACCCATCCAAGTACTAACCAAAGTCAACGGTGCTTAACCTGACTGATGTATGGGACGAGACGCAGTGTTCTCAAGGTGATAGGTAGGTAATATGGCCGTTGCTATTGTATACAAGTAGTAACTAATCACATGTGAGTGAGTGAGACAAGATAATGGTAACTGCGGCGGGCGGGCAGGTAGGCGGAGGATACTCACACATAGCAGCCAATTCTCCATTAATGATAGCACTTATTGCAACTATTTAGTCAAATTAACCAACAACAAATGGACTACTACTAATTTTACTACTACTACTACTGTTGCTCCAAAATAGAAAAGGATGGGATGCCGCCGCTGCCACTGATCTCGCACAAGTTGCTGCTGCTGCTGACAAAAAACTCATCTTAGGCCTTGGCTATGCTCTCTTAGGCTTCATTTAGTCAATACATGTAACATCATTGAGTCGGGGGACAGGCAGACAGGCACTTTATACATGTTAGGCTTATAGTGGTCTCCAACACCCACCACCCCACAAGGTCCAACTAGTGACTGACTAACTAACCCTCACTCACTCACCATGCCCCAAGTAGCTAGCTTAATTAGTAACTCCTGGATACCTATTTACTGCTAGGTGAACACAGGCATTCGGTGATAGGAAACGCTCCCAACAATTACAGCCTCATTTCTACAAACCTAGCCTAAACCAACCTAATTTAATCTAACCTAACCTAATCTAACCTAATCTAACCTAACCTAAGCTAATCTAACCTAACCTAACCTAACCTAACTAACTCTTGGATACCTATTAACTGCTAGGTAAACAGAGGCAATCGGTAATAGGAAACTCTACCAACAATTAGAACCCTTTTTTTATTTCTACAAACCTAGCCTATTTCCTAGCCTTAACTAACCTAACCCAATCTAACCTAACCTAACTAACTCCTGGATACCTATTTACTGCTAGGTGAACAGAGGCATTCGGTCATAGGAAACACTACCAACAATTACAGCCCTATTTCTACAAACCTAGGCCTAAACCAACCTAACCTAATCTAACCTAACCTAACCTAACTAACTCCTGGATACCTATTTACTGCTAGGTGAACAGAGGAATTCGGTGATAGGAAACGCTACCAACAATTAAAGCCCTATTTCTTTTTCTACAAACCTAGCCTATTTCTTAGCCAAAACTAACGTAACCTAATCTAACCTAACCTAAACTAACTAACTTTTGGATACTTACTTACTGCTAGGTGAACAGAGGCACTCGGTGATAGGAAACGCTACCAACAATTACAGCCCTATTTCAATTTCTACAAACCTAGCCTATTTCCTAGCCTAAACTAATCTAACCCAATCTAACCTAACTAACTCCTGGATACTTACTTACTACTAGGTGAACAGAGGCATTCGGTGATAGGAAACGTTACGAACAATTACAGCCCTTTTTCTATTTCTACAAACCTAGCCTATTTCCTAGCCAAAACAAATCTAACCTAATCTAACCTAACCTAACCTATCCTAACTAACTCCTACATACCAATTTACTGCTAGGTGAACAGAGGCATTCGGTGATAAGAATTGCTACCAACAGTTACAACCCTATTTTTATTTCTACAAACCTAGCCTATTTCCCAGCAATAACTAACCTAACCTAATCTAACCTAACCTAATTTAACCTAACCTAACCTTATCTAAACTAACCTAACTAACTAACTTCTGGATACCTATTTACTGCTAGGTGAATAGAGGCATTCGGTGATAGGAAACGCTACCTACAATTACTGCCCTATTTCTACAAACCTAGCCTATTTCCTAGCCAAAAATAACCTAACCTAACCCTCCAAACGTAGCTTATTTCCTAGCCAAAACTAACCTAACCTAACCAACTCCTGGATACCTATTTACTGCTAGGTGAACAGAGGCATTCGGTGATAAGATACGTTACCTAAAATTAAAGCTATTTTTTTCTCTTCATATTTTTATTGTTTTTAAATAAATTATAATTTATTTATACTTTATTCATTTTTTTTATTTTTTTACCTATTGCTATTTTTACAAACGTAGCCTATTTCCTAGCCTAAACCAACCTAACCTAACCGAAATATATATATATATTATATATATATATATATATATATATATATATATATATATATATATATATATATATATATATATATATATATATATATATATATATATATATATATATATATATATATATATATATATATATATATATATATTATATATATATATATATATATATATATATATATATATATATATATATATTATATATATATATATATATATATATATATATATATATATATATATATATATATATATATATATATAATATATATATATATATATATATATATATATATATATATATATATATATATATATATATATATATATATATCAGTCAGTGGAATAATACAAATATTGCCTTACACAGTCAACTACAAAATAACCAACCTTAACTGTACCTTACCAACATACCCTAACCAACCCAACTTAACCAACCTAAGCGTACATATTATCTAAATTGCTTATTAAACCATACTTATGTTTGTTCTAACCTAAAATTCTAAACTCAAATTCTAATTCTAACCAACCTAACCAACCTTACCAACCAACCTAACCAACCTAATCAACCAACCTAAGCAACCTAACCTAACCAACCTAATCAACCAACCTAAGCAACCTAATCAACCAACCTAAGCAACCTAACCTAACCAACCAACCTAACCTAATTATCCCACCTAACCAACCAACCTAACCAAACAACCCACCTAACCTAACCCACCTAACCAACCAACCAAACCAACCAACCTAACCAACCTAGTCAACCAACCTAAGCTACCTAACCTAACCAACCAACAAAATCAACCAACCAAATCAACCAACCTAATCAACCAACCTAAGCAATCTAACCTAACCAACAAACCTAACCAACCAAACTAACCAACCTAACCTAACCAACCAGCCTAACTAACCAACCTAACCAACCAACCAGCCTAACCAACCAACCTAACCATCCTAACCAGCCAACCTAACCAACCTACCTAACCAACCAACCTAACCTAACCAACCAACCTAACCAACCAACCTAACCTAACCAACCAACCAACCTAACCAACCTAACCAACCAACCTAACCAACCAACCTAACCAACCTAACGAACCAACCTAACCAACCAACCAACTTAACCAACCAACCTAACCAACCAACCTAACCAACCTAACCTAACCAACCTAACCTAACCAACCTATTCTCGCTCCTTATTATCTGACACGAACCTTTGGTTCGTGTCAGAGTCCATGAGTGTCTGTGTGCGTGTCCGTGTACTCATGCGGTTTTGGGTCCAGGAAGCTATTTGTGTCGACCCAAATTGCCTCCCTTCTCCCCACCTGAAATCCAGGTGGATTGAAAGACCTCCCAGAGGTCAGTGGATCCAGGTATCCTTACGTGGGCCCCCGGACTTCAACCCTTCCCCACATTCTAAGGGGTCAGTCAATCACTCTTCGGCTATCCAGAGAGTCTATCGAAACTGATGCTCCTACATGAGGGGGACACACAGAGAAATCTGTGCCCTGTACTTGCAACTGTTCCGACAGGCTCGAATGCAGGTCTATCCAGATTAAGAATATGTTCTATCCGACTAGGCCACGCTGGAGTTGCCTTCAGGATCAAATTTTTCACTTGTATTTATATCTCATAGCAAGGTTAGTTAGTATCTTTTGATCAACAGTTGCAATGATTGATATGTGAAGTTGTTATCTTGTGTTGTCAGTTAGAAATACCTGACAGCTTTGTTTGATGAGGTTGCAGTCCTGACAGGCGGTTTTATGAATGAATGTTGGAGAATTTAGGCTAACTGACATGTGTGTGTGTGTGTGTGTTTAAAAGTATGTATTAATTAATAATTAGTGTGGTGTTTCCAAAAGAGTTTGTGAATGGTAAACAATTAACCCAATATCTAATATGTGCTATTTTAGGCCTCGTTCTGTAAAATATATGTTTTACTACGAAAGGAAAATCCAGTTTGTGTTTTTCCTTGTTTTATTTCAAGAATAAATAGTACATGGGCGAAGGAACGAAAGTTTTAGCTGGTTAAATATAGCGTTGTGGCCGCAATTTTCTGTGTTGGGCAGGGGATGGGGATTGTGGGGTAATTGTGGGGGTGGTATGAGGGGTAGGGGTACGGCGGCCTCTATTGTATGGGGTGGAGAGTTTTGGTTTGGGAGGGGTCATTGGGGTATGGAGGGGTCCGGAGGAGCTACAGAGGGAAGTGTGGTTGAGGGGGGGGGGGAGGGGAGGGGAAGGGATGGGGGATGGGTTGGCAGTTAGGTATTTAAATTTAATTTTGTAAGATAGGTTATATAGGGCGAGGTGTTGAGGAAGGAATAAGAAAAGTGTTTGGGACTGAGTTGAGTGTATTAGTTGTTGTGATTGATGTTAGCAGGAAAGTAGGTGGTTGATTTGTGTAGAGATTTGTTAATGAGATCATTTGGTTAATAATGTAGGAATTAAGGGTAAGTGATCACTGGAGATAGATATTCAACAGCATATTGAGTGGACAAGTTTTAGCAGGTAGGTAGGCCGGCCGGCAGAGAGAGACAATGGAATGAGAAATAGGTAGACGTTTTCTTCATGGATGGTAAACTATTATTAAAATGGCATGTACACATTTCCATGTGCGACATTCTTGTACACACACACACACACTGACCCACGGAGACTGCCCAAATATGTATACCATCAGCAGCAGTTGGTGTTCCCAGGCAGGACACCCATCCAAGTACTAACCAAAGTCAACGGTGCTTAACCTGACTGATGTATGGGACGAGACGCAGTGTTCTCAAGGTGATAGGTAGGTAATATGGCCGTTGCTATTGTATACAAGTAGTAACTAATCACATGTGAGTGAGTGAGACAAGATAATGGTAACTGCGGCGGGCGGGCAGGTAGGCGGAGGATACTCACACATAGCAGCCAATTCTCCATTAATGATAGCACTTATTGCAACTATTTAGTCAAATTAACCAACAACAAATGGACTACTACTTACTACTACTACTGTTGCTCCAAAATAGAAAAGGATGGGATGCCGCCGCTGCCACTGATGTCGCACAAGTTGCTGCTGCTGCTGACAAAATAACTCATCTTAGGCCTTGGCTATGCTCTCTTAGGCTTCATTTAGTCAATACATGTAACATGATTGAGTCGGGGGACAGGCAGACAGGCACTTTATACATGTTAGGCTTATAGTGGTCTCCAACACCCACCACCCCACAAGGTCCAACTAGTGACTGACTAACTAACCCTCACTCACTCACCATGCCCCAAGTAGCTAGCTTAATTAGTAACTCCTGGATACCTATTTACTGCTAGGTGAACACAGGCATTCGGTGATAGGAAACGCTCCCAACAATTACAGCCTCATTTCTACAAACCTAGCCTAAACCAACCTAATTTAATCTAACCTAACCTAATCTAACCTAATCTAACCTAACCTAAGCTAATCTAACCTAACCTAACCTAACCTAACTAACTCTTGGATACCTATTAACTGCTAGGTAAACAGAGGCAATCGGTAATAGGAAACTCTACCAACAATTAGAACCCTTTTTTTATTTCTACAAACCTAGCCTATTTCCTAGCCTTAACTAACCTAACCCAATCTAACCTAACCTAACTAACTCCTGGATACCTATTTACTGCTAGGTGAACAGAGGCATTCGGTCATAGGAAACACTACCAACAATTACAGCCCTATTTCTACAAACCTAGGCCTAAACCAACCTAACCTAATCTAACCTAACCTAACCTAACTAACTCCTGGATACCTATTTACTGCTAGGTGAACAGAGGAATTCGGTGATAGGAAACGCTACCAACAATTAAAGCCCTATTTCTTTTTCTACAAACCTAGCCTATTTCTTAGCCAAAACTAACGTAACCTAATCTAACCTAACCTAAACTAACTAACTTTTGGATACTTACTTACTGCTAGGTGAACAGAGGCACTCGGTGATAGGAAACGCTACCAACAATTACAGCCCTATTTCAATTTCTACAAACCTAGCCTATTTCCTAGCCTAAACTAATCTAACCCAATCTAACCTAACTAACTCCTGGATACTTACTTACTACTAGGTGAACAGAGGCATTCGGTGATAGGAAACGTTACCAACAATTACAGCCCTTTTTCTATTTCTACAAACCTAGCCTATTTCCTAGCCAAAACAAATCTAACCTAATCTAACCTAACCTAACCTATCCTAACTAACTCCTACATACCTAATTTACTGCTAGGTGAACAGAGGCATTCGGTGATAAGAATTGCTACCAACAGTTACAACCCTATTTTTATTTCTACAAACCTAGCCTATTTCCCAGCAATAACTAACCTAACCTAATCTAACCTAACCTAACTTATTTAACCTAACCTAACCCTTATCTAAACTAACCTAACTAACTAACTTCTGGATACCTATTTACTGCTAGGTGAATAGAGGCATTCGGTGATAGGAAACGCTACCTACAATTACTGCCCTATTTCTACAAACCTAGCCTATTTCCTAGCCAAAAATAACCTAACCTAACCCTCCAAACGTAGCTTATTTCCTAGCCTAAACTAACCTAACCTAACCAACTCCTGGATACATATTTACTGATAGGTGAACAGAGGCATTCGGTGATAAGATACGTTACGTAAAATTAAAGCTATTTTTTTCTCTTCATATTTTTATTGTTTTTAAATAAATTATAATTTATTTATACTTTATTCATTTTTTATTTTTTTACCTATTGCTATTTTTACAAACGTAGCCTATTTCCTAGCCTAAACCAACCTAACCTAACCGAAATATATATATATATATATATATATATATATATATATATATATATATATATATATATATATATATATATATATATATATATATATATATATATCAGTCAGTGGAATAATACAAATATTGCCTTACACAGTCAACTACAAAATAACCAACCTTAACTGTACCTTACCAACATACCCTAACCAACCCAACTTAACCAACCTAAGCGTACATATTATCTAAATTGCTTATAAACCATACTTATGTTTGTTCTAACCTAAAATTCTAACCTCAAATTCTAATTCTAACCAACCTAACCAATCTTACAACCAACCTAACCAACCTAATCAACCAACCTAAGCAACCTAACCTAACCAACCTAATCAACCAACCTAAGCAACCTAATCAACCAACCTAAGCAACCTAACCTAACCAACCAACCTAACCTAATTATCCCACCTAACCAACCAACCTAAGCAAACAACCCACCTAACCTAACCCACCTAACCAACCAACCAAACCAACCAACCTAACCAACCTAGTCAACCAACCTAAGCTACCTAACCTAACCAACCAACAAAATCAACCAACCAAATCAACCAACCTAATCAACCAACCTAAGCAATCTAACCTAACCAACAAACCTAACCAACCAAACTAACCAACCTAACCTAACCAACCAGCCTAACTAACCAACCTAACCAACCAACCAGCCTAACCAACCAACCTAACCATCCTAACCAGCCAACCTAACCAACCTACCTAACCAACCAACCTAACCTAACCAACCAACCTAACCAACCAACCTAACCTAACCACCCAACCAACCTAACCAACCTAACCAACCAACCTAACCAACCAACCTAACCAACCTAACGAACCAACCTAACCAACCAACCAACTTAACCAACCAACCTAACCAACCAACCTAACCAACCTAACCTAACCAACCTAACCTAACCAACCTATTCTCGCTTCTTATTATCTGACACGAACCTTTGGTTCGTGTCAGAGTCCATGAGTGTCTGTGTGCGTGTCCGTGTACTCATGCGGTTTTGGGTCCAGGAAGCTATTTGTGTCGACCCAAATTGCCTCCCTTCTCCCCACCTGAAATCCAGGTGGATTGAAAGACCTCCTAGAGGTCAGTGGATCCAGGTATCCGTACGTGGGCCCCCTGGACTTCAACCCTTCCCCACATTCTAAGGGGTCAGTCAATCACTCTTCGGCTATCCAGAGAGTCTATCGAAACTGATGCTCCTACATGAGGGGACACACAGAGAAATCTGTGCCCTGTACTTGCAACTGTTCCGACAGGCTCGAATGCAGGTCTATCCAGATTAAGAATATGTTCTATCTGACTAGGCCACGCTGGAGTTGCCTTCAGGATCAAATTTTTCACTTGTATTTATATCTCATAGCAAGGTTAGTTAGTATCTTTTGATCAACAGTTGCAATGATTGATATGTGAAGTTGTTATCTTGTGTTGTCAGTTAGAAATACCTGACAGCTTTGTTTGATGAGGTTGCAGTCCTGACAGGCGGTTTTATGAATGAATGTTGGAGAATTTAGGCTAACTGACATGTGTGTGTGTGTGTGTGTGTTTAAAAGTATGTATTAATTAATAATTAGTGTGGTGTTTCCAAAAGAGTTTGTGAATGGTAAACAATTAACCCAATATCTAATATGTGCTATTTTAGGCCTCGTTCTGTAAAATATATGTTTTACTACGAAAGGAAAATCCAGTTTGTGTTTTTCCTTGTTTTATTTCAAGAATAAATAGTACATGGGCGAAGGAACGAAAGTTTTAGCTGGTTAAATATAGCGTTGTGGCCGCAATTTTCTGTGTTGGGCAGGGGATGGGGTTGGTGGGGTAATTGTGGGGGTGGTATGAGGGGTAGGGGTACGGCGGCCTCTATTGTATGGGGTGGAGAGTTTTGGTTTGGGAGGGGTCATTGGGGTATGGAGGGGTCCGGAGGAGCTACAGAGGGAAGTGTGGTTGAGGGGGGGGGAGGGGAGGGGAAGGGATGGGGGATGGGTTGGCAGTTAGGTATTTAAATTTAATTTGTAAGATAGGTTATATAGGGCGAGGTGTTGAGGAAGGAATAAGAAAAGTGTTTGGGACTGAGTTGAGTGTATTAGTTGTTGTGATTGATGTTAGCAGGAAGGTAGGTGGTTGATTTGTGTAGAGATTTGTTAATGAGATACATTTGGTTAATAATGTAGGAATTAAGGGTAAGTGATCACTGGAGATAGATATTCAACAGCATATTGAGTGGACAAGTTTTAGCAGGTAGGTAGGCCGGCCGGCAGAGAGGAGACCAATGGAATGAGAAATAGGTAGACGTTTTTCTTCATGGATGGTAAACTATTATTAAAATGGCATGTACACATTTCCATGTGCGACATTCTTGTACACACACACACACACTGACCCACGGAGACTGCCCAAATATGTATACCATCAGCAGCAGTTGTGTTCCCAGGCAGGACACCCATCCAAGTACTAACCAAAGTCAACGGTGCTTAACCTGACTGATGTATGGGACGAGACGCAGTGTTCTCAAGGTGATAGGTAGGTAATATGGCCGTTGCTATTGTATACAAGTAGTAACTAATCACATGTGAGTGAGTGAGACAAGATAATGGTAACTGCGGCGGGCGGGCAGGTAGGCGGAGGATACTCACACATAGCAGCCAATTCTCCATTAATGATAGCACTTATTGCAACTATTTAGTCAAATTAACCAACAACAAATGGACTACTACTACTACTACTACTGTTGCTCCAAAATAGAAAAGGATGGGATGCCGCCCGCTGCCACTGATGTCGCACAAGTTGCTGCTGCTGCTGACAAATAACTCATCTTAGGCCTTGGCTATGCTCTCTTAGGCTTCATTTAGTCAATACATGTAACATGATTGAGTCGGGGGACAGGCAGACAGGCACTTTATACATGTTAGGCTTATAGTGGTCTCCAACACCCACCACCCCACAAGGTCCAACTAGTGACTGACTAACTAACCCTCACTCACTCACCATGCCCCAAGTAGCTAGCTTAATTAGTAACTCCTGGATACCTATTTACTGCTAGGTGAACACAGGCATTCGGTGATAGGAAACGCTCCCAACAATTACAGCCTCATTTCTACAAACCTAGCCTAAACCAACCTAATTTAATCTAACCTAACCTAATCTAACCTAATCTAACCTAACCTAAGCTAATCTAACCTAACCTAACCTAACCTAACTAACTCTGGATACCTATTAACTGCTAGGTAAACAGAGGCAATCGGTAATAGGAAACTCTACCAACAATTAGAACCCTTTTTTTATTTCTACAAACCTAGCCTATTTCCTAGCCTTAACTAACCTACCCAAATCTAACCTAACCTAACTAACTCCTGGATACCTATTTACTGCTAGGTGAACAGAGGCATTCGGTCATAGGAAACACTACCAACAATTACAGCCCTATTTCTACAAACCTAGGCCTAAACCAACCTAACCTAATCTAACCTAACCTAACCTAACTAACTCCTGGATACCTATTTACTGCTAGGTGAACAGAGGAATTCGGTGATAGGAAACGCTACCAACAATTAAAGCCTATTTCTTTTTCTACAAACCTAGCCTATTTCTTAGCCAAAACTAACGTAACCTAATCTAACCTAACCTAAACTAACTAACTTTTGGATACTTACTTACTGCTAGGTGAACAGAGGCACTCGGTGATAGGAAACGCTACCAACAATTACAGCCCTATTTCAATTTCTACAAACCTAGCCTATTTCCTAGCCTAAACTAATCTAACCCAATCTAACCTAACTAACTCCTGGATACTTACTTACTACTAGGTGAACAGAGGCATTCGGTGATAGGAAACGTTACGAACAATTACAGCCCTTTTTCTATTTCTACAAACCTAGCCTATTTCCTAGCCAGAAACAAATCTAACCTAATCTAACCTAACCTAACCTATCCTAACTAACTCCTACATACCAATTACTGCTAGGTGAACAGAGGCATTCGGTGATAAGAATTGCTACCAACAGTTACAACCCTATTTTTATTTCTACAAACCTAGCCTATTTCCCAGCAATAACTAACCTAACCTAATCTAACCTAACCTAATTTAACCTAACCTAACCTTATCTAAACTAACCTAACTAACTAACTTCTGGATACCTATTTACTGCTAGGTGAATAGAGGCATTCGGTGATAGGAAACGCTACCTACAATTACTGCCCTATTTCTACAAACCTAGCCTATTTCCTAGCCAAAAATAACCTAACCTAACCCTCCAAACGTAGCTTATTTTCCTAGCCAAAACTAACCTAACCTAACCAACTCCTGGATACCTATTTACTGCTAGGTGAACAGAGGCATTCGGTGATAAGATACGTTACCTAAAATTAAAGCTATTTTTTTCTCTTCATATTTTTATTGTTTTTAATAAATTATAATTTATTTATTCTTTATTCATTTTTTTATTTTTTACCTATTGCTATTTTTACAACGTAGCCTATTTCCTAGCCTAAACCAACCTAACCTAACCGAAATATATATATATATATCTATATTATATATATATATATATATATATATATATATATAATATATATATATATATTAATATTTAATATTATATATATATATAGTATATATATATATATATTATATATATATAAATGTAATATATAAATGTATATATTATATATATATATATATATATCTATATTATATATAATATATATATATATAATATATAATGTATATTATATATATATATATAATTATATAATATATATATATATATATATATATATATATATATATATATATATATATCAGTCAGTGGAATAATACAAATATTGCCTTACACAGTCAACTACAAAATAACCAACCTTAACTGTACCTTACCAACATACCCTAACCAACCCAACTTAACCAACCTAAGCGTACATATTATCTAAATTGCTTATTAAACCATACTTATGTTTGTTCTAACCTAAAATTCTAAACTCAAATTCTAATTCTAACCAACCTAACCAACCTTACCAACCAACCTAACCAACCTAATCAACCAACCTAAGCAACCTAACCTAACCAACCTAATCAACCAACCTAAGCAACCTAATCAACCAACCTAAGCAACCTAACCTAACCAACCAACCTAACCTAATTATCCCACCTAACCAACCAACCTAACCAAACAACCCACCTAACCTAACCCACCTAACCAACCAACCAAACCAACCAACCTAACCAACCTAGTCAACCAACCTAAGCTACCTAACCTAACCAACCAACAAAATCAACCAACCAAATCAACCAACCTAATCAACCAACCTAAGCAATCTAACCTAACCAACAAACCTAACCAACCAAACTAACCAACCTAACCTAACCAACCAGCCTAACTAACCAACCTAACCAACCAACCAGCCTAACCAACCAACCTAACCATCCTAACCAGCCAACCTAACCAACCTACCTAACCAACCAACCTAACCTAACCAACCAACCTAACCAACCAACCTAACCTAACCAACCAACCAACCTAACCAACCTAACCAACCAACCTAACCAACCAACCTAACCAACCTAACGAACCAACCTAACCAACCAACCAACTTAACCAACCAACCTAACCAACCAACCTAACCACCTAACCTAACCAACCTAACCTAACCAAACCTATTCTCGCTCCTTATTTATCTGACACGAACCTTTGGTTCGTGTCAGAGTCCATGAGTGTCTGTGTGCGTGTCCGTGTACTCATGCGGTTTTGGGTCCAGGAAGCTATTTGTGTCGACCCAAATTGCCTCCCTTCTCCCCACCTGAAATCCAGGTGGATTGAAAGACCTCCCAGAGGTCAGTGGATCCAGGTATCCTTACGTGGGCCCCCGGACTTCAACCCTTCCCCACATTCTAAGGGGTCAAGTCAATCACTCTTCGGCTATCCAGAGAGTCTATCGAAACTGATGCTCCTACATGAGGGGACACACAGAGAAATCTGTGCCCTGTACTTGCAACTGTTCCGACAGGCTCGAATGCAGGTCTATCCAGATTAAGAATATGTTCTATCCGACTAGGCCACGCTGGAGTTGCCTTCAGGATCAAATTTTTCACTTGTATTTATATCTCATAGCAAGGTTAGTTAGTATCTTTTGATCAACAGTTGCAATGATTGATATGTGAAGTTGTTATCTTGTGTTGTCAGTTAGAAATACCTGACAGCTTTGTTTGATGAGGTTGCAGTCCTGACAGGCGGTTTTATGAATGAATGTTGGAGAATTTAGGCTAACTGACATGTGTGTGTGTGTGTGTGTTTAAAAGTATGTATTAATTAATAATTAGTGTGGTGTTTCCAAAAGAGTTTGTGAATGGTAAACAATTAACCCAATATCTAATATGTGCTATTTTAGGCCTCGTTCTGTAAAATATATGTTTTACTACGAAAGGAAAATCCAGTTTGTGTTTTTCCTTGTTTTATTTCAAGAATAAATAGTACATGGGCGAAGGAACGAAAGTTTTAGCTGGTTAAATATAGCGTTGTGGCCGCAATTTTCTGTGTTGGGCAGGGGATGGGGATTGTGGGGTAATTGTGGGGGTGGTATGAGGGGTAGGGGTACGGCGGCCTCTATTGTATGGGGTGGAGAGTTTTGGTTTGGGAGGGGTCATTGGGGTATGGAGGGGTCCGGAGGAGCTACAGAGGGAAGTGTGGTTGAGGGGGGGGGGAGGGGAGGGGAAGGGATGGGGGATGGGTTGGCAGTTAGGTATTTAAATTTAATTTTGTAAGATAGGTTATATAGGGCGAGGTGTTGAGGAAGGAATAAGAAAAGTGTTGGGACTGAGTTGAGTGTATTAGTTGTTGTGATTGATGTTAGCAGGAAAGTAGGTGGTTGATTTGTGTAGAGATTTGTTAATGAGATCATTTGGTTAATAATGTAGGAATTAAGGGTAAGTGATCACTGGAGATAGATATTCAACAGCATATTGAGTGGACAAGTTTTAGCAGGTAGGTAGGCCGGCCGGCAGAGAGAGACAATGGAATGAGAAATAGGTAGACGTTTTCTTCATGGATGGTAAACTATTATTAAAATGGCATGTACACATTTCCATGTGCGACATTCTTGTACACACACACACACACTGACCCACGGAGACTGCCCAAATATGTATACCATCAGCAGCAGTTGGTGTTCCCAGGCAGGACACCCATCCAAGTACTAACCAAAGTCAACGGTGCTTAACCTGACTGATGTATGGGACGAGACGCAGTGTTCTCAAGGTGATAGGTAGGTAATATGGCCGTTGCTATTGTATACAAGTAGTAACTAATCACATGTGAGTGAGTGAGACAAGATAATGGTAACTGCGGCGGGCGGGCAGGTAGGCGGAGGATACTCACACATAGCAGCCAATTCTCCATTAATGATAGCACTTATTGCAACTATTTAGTCAAATTAACCAACAACAAATGGACTACTACTACTACTACTGTTGCTCCAAAATAGAAAAGGATGGGATGCCGCCGCTGCCACTGATGTCGCACAAGTTGCTGCTGCTGCTGACAAATAACTCATCTTAGGCCTTGGCTATGCTCTCTTAGGCTTCATTTAGTCAATACATGTAACATGATTGAGTCGGGGGACAGGCAGACAGGCACTTTATACATGTTAGGCTTATAGTGGTATCCAACACCCACCACCCCACAAGGTCCAACTAGTGACTGAACTAACTAACCCTCACTCACTCACCATGCCCCAAGTAGCTAGCTTAATTAGTAACTCCTGGATACCTATTTACTGCTAGGTGAACACAGGCATTCGGTGATAGGAAACGCTCCCAACAATTACAGCCTCATTTCTACAAACCTAGCCTAAACCAACCTAATTTAATCTAACCTAACCTAACCTAACCTAACTAACTCTTGGATACCTATTAACTGCTAGGTAAACAGAGGCAATCGGTAATAGGAAACTCTACCAACAATTAGAACCCTTTTTTTTATTTCTACAAACCTAGCCTATTTCCTAGCCTTAACTAACCTAACCCAATCTAACCTCACCTAACTAACTCCTGGATACCTATTTACTGCTAGGTGAACAGAGGCATTCGGTCATAGGAAACACTACCAACAATTACAGCCCTATTTCTACAAACCTAGGCCTAAACCAACCTAACCTAATCTAACCTAACCTAACCTAACTAACTCCTGGATACCTATTTACTGCTAGGTGAACAGAGGAATTCGGTGATAGGAAACGCTACCAACAATTAAAGCCCTATTTCTTTTTCTACAAACCTAGCCTATTTCTTAGCCAAAACTAACGTAACCTAATCTAACCTAACCTAAACTAACTAACTTTTGGATACTTACTTACTGCTAGGTGAACAGAGGCACTCGGTGATAGGAAACGCTACCAACAATTACAGCCCTATTTCAATTTCTACAAACCTAGCCTATTTCCTAGCCTAAACTAATCTAACTCAATCTAACCTAACTAACTCCTGGATACTTACTTACTACTAGGTGAACAGAGGCATTCGGTGATAGGAAACGTTACCAACAATTACAGCCCTTTTTCTATTTCTACAAACCTAGCCTATTTCCTAGCCAAAACAAATCTAACCTAATCTAACCTAACCTAACCTATCCTAACTAACTCCTACATACCTAATTTACTGCTAGGTGAACAGAGGCATTTCGGTGATAAGAATTGCTACCAACAGTTACAACCCTATTTTATTTCTACAAACCTAGCCTATTTCCCAGCAATAACTAACCTAACCTAATCTAACCTAACCTAACTAATTTAACCTAACCTAACCTTATCTAAACTAACCTAACTAACTAACTTCTGGATACCTATTTACTGCTAGGTGAATAGAGGCATTCGGTGATAGGAAACGCTACCTACAATTACTGCCCTATTTCTACAAACCTAGCCTATTTCCTAGCCAAAAATAACCTAACCTAACCCTCCAAACGTAGCTTATTTCCTAGCCTAAACTAACCTAACCTAACCAACTCCTGGATACCTATTTACTGCTAGGTGAACAGAGGCATTCGGTGATAAGATACGTTACCTAAAATTAAGCTATTTTTTTCTCTTCATATTTTTATTGTTTTTAAATAAATTATAATTTATTTATACTTTATTCATTTTTTTTATTTTTTTACCTATTGCTATTTTTACAAACGTAGCCTATTTCCTAGCCTAAACCAACCTAACCTAACCGAAATATATATATATATATATATATATATATATATATATATATATATATATATATATATATATATATATATATATATATATATATATATATATATATATCAGTCAGTGGAATAATACAAATATTGCCTTACACAGTCAACTACAAAATAACCAACCTTAACTGTACCTTACCAACATACCCTAACCAACCCAACTTAACCAACCTAAGCGTACATATTATCTAAATTGCTTATTAAACCATACTTATGTTTGTTCTAACCTAAAATTCTAAACTCAAATTCTAATTCTAACCAACCTAACCAACCTTACCAACCAACCTAACCAACCTAATCAACCAACCTAAGCAACCTAACCTAACCAACCTAATCAACCAACCTAAGCAACCTAATCAACCAACCTAAGCAACCTAACCTAACCAACCAACCTAACCTAATTATCCCACCTAACCAACCAACCTAACCAAACAACCCACCTAACCTAACCCACCTAACCAACCAACCAAACCAACCAACCTAACCAACCTAGTCAACCAACCTAAGCTACCTAACCTAACCAACCAACAAAATCAACCAACCAAATCAACCAACCTAATCAACCAACCTAAGCAATCTAACCTAACCAACAAACCTAACCAACCAAACTAACCAACCTAACCTAACCAACCAGCCTAACTAACCAACCTAACCAACCAACCAGCCTAACCAACCAACCTAACCATCCTAACCAGCCAACCTAACCAACCTACCTAACCAACCAACCTAACCTAACCAACCAACCTAACCAACCAACCTAACCTAACCACCAACCAACCAACCTAACCAACCTAACCAACCAACCTAACCAACCTAACGAACCAACCTAACCAACCAACCAACTTAACCAACCAACCTAACCAACCAACCTAACCAACCTAACCTAACCAACCTAACCTAACCAACCTATTCTCGCTCCTTATTATCTGACACGAACCTTTGGTTCGTGTCAGAGTCCATGAGTGTCTGTGTGCGTGTCCGTGTACTCATGCGGTTTTGGGTCCAGGAAGCTATTTGTGTCGACCCAAATTGCCTCCCTTCTCCCCACCTGAAATCCAGGTGGATTGAAAGACCTCCCAGAGGTCAGTGGATCCAGGTATCCTTACGTGGGCCCCCGGACTTCAACCCTTCCCCACATTCTAAGGGGTCAGTCAATCACTCTTCGGCTATCCAGAGAGTCTATCGAAACTGATGCTCCTACATGAGGGGACACACAGAGAAATCTGTGCCCTGTACTTGCAACTGTTCCGACAGGCTCGAATGCAGGTCTATCCAGATTAAGAATATGTTCTATCCGACTAGGCCACGCTGGAGTTGCCTTCAGGATCAAATTTTTCACTTGTATTTATATCTCATAGCAAGGTTAGTTAGTATCTTTTGATCAACAGTTGCAATGATTGATATGTGAAGTTGTTATCTTGTGTTGTCAGTTAGAAATACCTGACAGCTTTGTTTGATGAGGTTGCAGTCCTGACAGGCGGTTTTATGAATGAATGTTGGAGAATTTAGGCTAACTGACATGTGTGTGTGTGTGTGTGTTTAAAAGTATGTATTAATTAATAATTAGTGTGGTGTTTCCAAAAGAGTTTGTGAATGGTAAACAATTAACCCAATATCTAATATGTGCTATTTTAGGCCTCGTTCTGTAAAATATATGTTTTTACTACGAAAGGAAAATCCAGTTTGTGTTTTTCCTTGTTTTATTTCAAGAATAAATAGTACATGGGCGAAGGAACGAAAGTTTTAGCTGGTTAAATATAGCGTTGTGGCCGCAATTTTCTGTGTTGGGCAGGGGATGGGGATTGTGGGGTAATTGTGGGGGTGGTATGAGGGGTAGGGGTACGGCGGCCTCTATTGTATGGGGTGGAGAGTTTTGGTTTGGGAGGGGTCATTGGGGTATGGAGGGGTCCGGAGGAGCTACAGAGGGAAGTGTGGTTGAGGGGGGGGGGGAGGGAGGGAGGGGAAGGGATGGGGGATGGGTTGGCAGTTAGGTATTTAAATTTAATTTTGTAAGATAGGTTATATAGGGCGAGGTGTTGAGGAAGGAATAAGAAAAGTGTTTGGGACTGAGTTGAGTGTATTAGTTGTTGTGATTGATGTTAGCAGGAAAGTAGGTGGTTGATTTGTGTAGAGATTTGTTAATGAGATCATTTGGTTAATAATGTAGGAATTAAGGGTAAGTGATCACTGGAGATAGATATTCAACAGCATATTGAGTGGACAAGTTTTAGCAGGTAGGTAGGCCGGCCGGCAGAGAGAGACAATGGAATGAGAAATAGGTAGACGTTTTCTTCATGGATGGTAAACTATTATTAAAATGGCATGTACACATTTCCATGTGCGACATTCTTGTACACACACACACACACTGACCCACGGAGACTGCCCAAATATGTATACCATCAGCAGCAGTTGGTGTTCCCAGGCAGGACACCCATCCAAGTACTAACCAAAGTCAACGGTGCTTAACCTGACTGATGTATGGGACGAGACGCAGTGTTTCAATGTAATAGGTAGGTAATATGGCCGTTGCTATTGTATACAAGTAGTAACTAATCACATGTGAGTGAGTGAGACAAGATAATGGTAACTGCGGCGGGCGGGCAGGTAGGCGGAGGATACTCACACATAGCAGCCAATTCTCCATTAATGATAGCACTTATTGCAACTATTTAGTCAAATTAACCAACAACAAATGGACTACTACTACTACTACTGTTGCTCCAAAATAGAAAAGGATGGGATGCCGCCGCTGCCACTGATGTCGCCACAAGTTGCTGCTGCTGCTGACAAATAACTCATCTTAGGCCTTGGCTATGCTCTCTTAGGCTTCATTTAGTCAATACATGTAACATGATTGAGTCGGGGGACAGGCAGACAGGCACTTTATACATGTTAGGCTTATAGTGGTCTCCAACACCCACCACCCCACAAGGTCCAACTAGTGACTGACTAACTAACCCTCACTCACTCACCATGCCCCAAGTAGCTAGCTTAATTAGTAACTCCTGGATACCTATTTACTGCTAGGTGAACACAGGCATTCGGTGATAGGAAACGCTCCCAACAATTACAGCCTCATTTCTACAAACCTAGCCTAAACCAACCTAATTTAATCTAACCTAACCTAATCTAACCTAATCTAACCTAACCTAAGCTAATCTAACCTAACCTAACCTAACCTAACTAACTCTTGGATACCTATTAACTGCTAGGTAAACAGAGGCAATCGGTAATAGGAAACTCTACCAACAATTAGAACCCTTTTTTTATTTCTACAAACCTAGCCTATTTCCTAGCCTTAACTAACCTAACCCAATCTAACCTAACCTAACTAACTCCTGGATACCTATTTACTGCTAGGTGAACAGAGGCATTCGGTCATAGGAAACACTACCAACAATTACAGCCCTATTTCTACAAACCTAGGCCTAAACCAACCTAACCTAATCTAACCTAACCTAACCTAACTAACTCCTGGATACCTATTTACTGCTAGGTGAACAGAGGAATTCGGTGATAGGAAACGCTACCAACAATTAAAGCCCTATTTCTTTTTCTACAAACCTAGCCTATTTCTTAGCCAAAACTAACGTAACCTAATCTAACCTAACCTAAACTAACTAACTTTTGGATACTTACTTACTGCTAGGTGAACAGAGGCACTCGGTGATAGGAAACGCTACCAACAATTACAGCCCTATTTCAATTTCTACAAACCTAGCCTATTTCCTAGCCTAAACTAATCTAACCTAACTAACTCCTGGATACTTACTTACTACTAGGTGAACAGAGGCATTCGGTGATAGGAAACGTTACGAACAATTACAGCCCTTTTTCTATTTCTACAAACCTAGCCTATTTCCTAGCCAAAACAAATCTAACCTAATCTAACCTAACCTAACCTATCCTAACTAACTCCTACATACCAATTTACTGCTAGGTGAACAGAGGCATTCGGTGATAAGAATTGCTACCAACAGTTACAACCCTATTTTTATTTCTACAAACCTAGCCTATTTCCCAGCAATAACTAACCTAACCTAATCTAACCTAACCTAATTTAACCTAACCTAACCTTATCTAAACTAACCTAACTAACTAACTTCTGGATACCTATTTACTGCTAGGTGAATAGAGGCATTCGGTGATAGGAAACGCTACCTACAATTACTGTCCTATTTCTACAAACCTAGCCTATTTCCTAGCCAAAAATAACCTAACCTAACCCTCCAAACGTAGCTTATTTCCTAGCCAAAACTAACCTAACCTAACCAACTCCTGGATACCTATTTACTGCTAGGTGAACAGAGGCATTCGGTGATAAGATACGTTACCTAAAATTAAAGCTATTTTTTTCTCTTCATATTTTTATTGTTTTTAAATAAATTATAATTTATTTATACTTTATTCATTTCTTTTAATTTTTTTACCTATTGCTATTTTTACAAACGTAGCCTATTTCCTAGCCTAAACCAACCTAACCTAACCGAAATATATATATATATATATATATATATATGTATATATATATATATATATATATATATATATATAGATATAATATAGATATATTATATATATATATATATATATATATATATATATATATATATAATATATATATATATATATATTATATATATATATATATAATATATATATATATATGATATATATAAATATATATATATATAGTATATATATAATATATATATATTATATATATTATATATATATATATTATAGTATTATATATATATTATGATATATTATATATATATATATAATATATATATATATATATATATATATATATATATATATATATATATATATATCAGTCAGTGGAATAATACAAATATTGCCTTACACAGTCAACTACAAAATAACCAACCTTAACTGTACCTTACCAACATACCCTAACCAACCAACTTAACCAACCTAACTGTACGTACCAACATACCTAACAACCCAACTTAACCAACCTAAGCGTACATATTATCTAAATTGCTTATTAAACCATACTTATGTTTGTTCTAACCTAAAATTCTAAACTCAAATTCTAATTCTAACCAACCTAACCAACCTTACCAACCAACCTAACCAACCTAATCAACCAACCTAAGCAACCTAACCTAACCAACCTAATCAACCAACCTAAGCAACCTAATCAACCAACCTAAGCAACCTAACCTAACCAACCAACCTAACCTAATTATCCCACCTAACCAACCAACCTAACCAAACAACCCACCTAACCTAACCCACCTAACCAACCAACCAAACCAACCAACCTAACCAACCTAGTCAACCAACCTAAGCTACCTAACCTAACCAACCAACAAAATCAACCAACCAAATCAACCAACCTAATCAACCCAACCTAAGCAATCTAACCTAACCAACAAACCTAACCAACCAAACTAACCAACCTAACCTAACCAACCAGCCTAACTAACCAACCTAACCAACCAACCAGCCTAACCAACCAACCTAACCATCCTAACCAGCCAACCTAACCAACCTACCTAACCAACCAACCTAACCTAACCAACCAACCTAACCAACCAACCTAACCTAACCAACCAACCAACCTAACCAACCTAACCAACCAACCTAACCACCCTAACGAACCAACCTAACCAACCAACCAACTTAACCAACCAACCTAACCAACCAACCTAACCAACCTAACCTAACCAACCTAACCTAACCAACCTATTCTCGCTCCTTATTATCTGACACGAACCTTTGGTTCGTGTCAGAGTCCATGAGTGTCTGTGTGCGTGTCCGTGTACTCATGCGGTTTTGGGTCCAGGAAGCTATTTGTGGTCGACCCAAATTGCCTCCCTTCTCCCCACCTGAAATCCAGGTGGATTGAAAGACCTCCCAGAGGTCAGTGGATCCAGGTATCCTTACGTGGGCCCCCGGACTTCAACCCTTCCCCACATTCTAAGGGGTCAGTCAATCACTCTTTGCTATCCAGAGAGTCCTATCGAAACTGATGCTCCTACATGAGGGGACACACAGAGAAATCTGTGCCCTGTACTTGCAACTGTTCCGACAGGCTCGAATGCAGGTCCTATCCAGATTAAGAATATGTTCTATCCGACTAGGCCACGCTGGAGTTGCCTTCATGATCAAATTTTTCACTTGTATTTATATCTCATAGCAAGGTTAGTTAGTATCTTTTGATCAACAGTTGCAATGATTGATATGTGAAGTTGTTATCTTGTGTTGTCAGTTAGAAATACCTGACAGCTTTGTTTGATGAGGTTGCAGTCCTGACAGGCGGTTTTATGAATGAATGTTGGAGAATTTAGGCTAACTGACATGTGTGTGTGTGTGTGTGTTTAAAAGTATGTACTAATTAATAATTAGTGTGGTGTTTCCAAAAGAGTTTGTGAATGGTAAACAATTACCCCAATATCTAATATGTGCTATTTTAGGCCCTCGTTCTGTAAAATATATGTTTTACTACGAAAGGAAAATCCAGTTTGTGTTTTTCCTTGTTTTATTTCAAGAATAAATAGTACATGGGCGAAGGAACGAAAGTTTTTAGCTGGTTAAATATAGCGTTGTGGCCGCAATTTTCTGTGTTGGGCAGGGGATGGGATTGTGGGGTAATTGTGGGGGTGGTATGAGGGGTAGGGGTACGGCGGCCTCTATTGTATGGGGTGGAGAGTTTTGGTTTGGGAGGGGTCATTGGGGTATGGAGGGGTCCGGAGGAGCTACAGAGGGAAGTGTGGTTGAGGGGGGGGGAGGGGAGGGGAGGGAAGGGATGGGGGATGGGTTGGCAGTTAGGTATTTAAATTTAATTTTGTAAGATAGGTTATATAGGGCGAGGTGTTGAGGAAGGAATAAGAAAAGTGTTTGGGACTGAGTTGAGTGTATTAGTTGTTGTGATTGATGTTAGCAGGAAAGTAGGTGGTTGATTTGTGTAGAGATTTGTTAATGAGATCATTTGGTTAATAATGTAGGAATTAAGGGTAAGTGATCACTGGAGATAGATATTCAACAGCATATTGAGTGGACAAGTTTTAGCAGGTAGGTAGGCCGGCCGGCAGAGAGAGACAATGGAATGAGAAATAGGTAGACGTTTTCTTCATGGATGGTAAACTATTATAAAATGGCATGTACACATTTCCATGTGCGACATTCTTGTACAACACACACACACACTGACCCACGGAGACTGCCCAAATATGTATACCATCAGCAGCAGTTGGTGTTCCAGGCAGGACACCCATCCAAGTACTAACCAAAGTCAACGGTGCTTAACCTGACTGATGTATGGACGAGACGCAGTGTTTCAAGGTAATAGGTAGGTAATATGGCCGTTGCCTATTGTATACAAGTAGTAACTAATCACATGTGAGTGAGTGAGACAAGATAATGGTAACTGCGGCGGGCGGGCAGGTAGGCGGAGGATACTCACACATAGCAGCCAATTCTCCATTAATGATAGCACTTATTGCAACTATTTAGTCAAATTAACCAACAACAAATGGACTACTACTACTACTACTGTTGCTCCAAAAATAGAAAAGGATGGGATGCCGCCGCTGCCACTGATGTCGCACAAGTTGCTGCTGCTGCTGACAAATAACTCATCTTAGGCCTTGGCTATGCTCTCTTAGGCTTCATTTAGTCAATACATGTAACATGATTGAGTCGGGGGACAGGCAGACAGGCACTTTATACATGTTAGGCTTATAGTGGTCTCCAACACCCACCACCCCACAAGGTCCAACTAGTGACTGACTAACTAACCCTCACTCACTCACCATGCCCCAAGTAGCTAGCTTAATTAGTAAACTCCTGGATACCTATTTACTGCTAGGTGAACACAGGCATTCGGTGATAGGAAACGCTCCCAACAATTACAGCCTCATTTCTACAAACCTAGCCTAAACCAACCTAATTTAATCTAACCTAACCTAATCTAACCTAATCTAACCTAACCTAAGCTAATCTAACCTAACCTAACCTAACCTAACTAACTCTTGGATACCTATTAACTGCTAGGTAAACAGAGGCAATCGGTAATAGGAAACTCTACCAACAATTAGAACCCTTTTTTTATTTCTACAAACCTAGCCTATTTCCTAGCCTTAACTAACCTAACCCAATCTAACCTAACCTAACTAACTCCTGGATACCTATTTACTGCTAGGTGAACAGAGGCATTCGGTCATAGGAAACACTACCAACAATTACAGCCCTATTTCTACAAACCTAGGCCTAAACCAACCTAACCTAATCTAACCTAACCTAACCTAACTAACTCCTGGATACCTATTTACTGCTAGGTGAACAGAGGAATTCGGTGATAGGAAACGCTACCAACAATTAAAGCCCTATTTCTTTTTCTACAAACCTAGGCCTATTTCTTAGCCAAAACTAACGTAACCTAATCTAACCTAACCTAAACTAACTAACTTTTGGATACTTACTTACTGCTAGGTGAACAGAGGCACTCGGTGATAGGAAACGCTACCAACAATTACAGCCCTATTTCAATTTCTACAAACCTAGCCTATTTCCTAGCCTAAACTAATCTAACCTAACTAACTCCTGGATACTTACTTACTACTAGGTGAACAGAGGCATTCGGTGATAGGAAACGTTACGAACAATTACAGCCCTTTTTCTATTTCTACAAACCTAGCCTATTTCCTAGCCAAAACAAATCTAACCTAATCTAACCTAACCTAACCTATCCTAACTAACTCCTACATACCAATTTACTGCTAGGTGAACAGAGGCATTCGGTGATAAGAATTGCTACCAACAGTTTACAACCCTATTTTTATTTCTACAAACCTAGCCTATTTCCCAGCAATAACTAACCTAACCTAATCTAACCTAACCTAATTTAACCTAACCTAACCTTATCTAAACTAACCTAACTAACTAACTTCTGGATACCTATTTACTGCTAGGTGAATAGAGGCATTCGGTGATAGGAAACGCTACCTACAATTACTGCCCTATTTCTACAAACCTAGCCTATTTCCCTAGCCAAAAATAACCTAACCTAACCCTCCAAACGTAGCTTATTTCCTAGCCAAAACTAACCTACCTAACCAACTCCTGGATACCTATTTACTGCTAGGTGAACAGAGGCATTCGGTGATAAGATACGTTTACCTAAAATTAAAGCTATTTTTTCTCTTCCATATTTTTATTGTTTTTAAATAAATTATAATTTATTTATTCTTTATTCATTTTTTTTATTTTTTTACCTATTGCTATTTTTTACAAACGTAGCCTATTTCCTAGCCTAAACCACCTAACCTAACCGAAATATATATATAGATATATATATATATATATATATATATATATATATATATAGATATATATATATATATATATATATATATATATATTTATATATATATATAGATAATTGTATATATATATATATATATACTATAGATATATGATATATATATATATATATATATATATATATATAATTATAAAGTGTATATATATTATATATTATAATATATATATGTATATATATATATTATATATATATATATATATATATATTATGTATATATATTATATATATTATTAATATAATATATTAATATATAATATATATTATATATATATATATATCAGTCAGTGGAATAATACAAATATTGCCTTACACAGTCAACTACAAAATAACCAACAACCTTAACTGTACCTTACCAACATACCCTAACCAAACCCAACTTAACCAACCTAAGCGTACATATTATCTAAATTGCTTATTAAACCATACTTATGTTTGTTCTAACCTAAAATTCTAAACTCAAATTCTAATTCTAACCAACCTAACCAACCTTACCAACCAACCTAAACAAACCTAATCAACCAACCTAAGCAACCTAACCTAACCAACCTAATCAACCAACCTAAGCAACCTAATCACCAACCTAAGCAACCTAACCTAACCAACCAACCTAACCTAATTATCCCACCTAACCAACCAACCTAACCAAACAACCCCACCTAACCTAACCCACCTAACCAACCACCAAACCAACCAACCTAACCAACCTAGTCAACCACCTAAGCTACCTAACCTAACCAACCAACAAAATCAACCAACCAAATTCAACCAACCTAATCAACCAACCTAAGCAATCTAACCTAACCAACAAACCTAACCAACCAAACTAACCAACCTAACCTAACCAACCAGCCTAACTAACCAACCTAACCAACCAACCAGCCTAACCAACCAACCTAACCATCCTAACCAGCCAACCTAACCAACCTACCTAACCAACCAACCTAACCTAACCAACCAACCTAACCAACCAACCTAACCTAACCAACCAACCAACCTAACCAACCTAACCAACCAACCTAACCAACCTAACGAACCAACCTAACCAACCAACCAACTTAACCAACCAACCTAACCAACCAACCTAACCAACCTAACCTAACCAACCTAACCTAACCAACCTATTCTCGCTCCTTATTATCTGACACGAACCTTTGGTTCGTGTCAGAGTCCATGAGTGTCTGTGTGCGTGTCCGTGTACTCATGCGGTTTTGGGTCCAGGAAGCTATTTGTGTCGACCCAAATTGCCTCCCTTCTCCCCACCTGAAATCCAGGTGGATTGAAAGACCTCCCAGAGGTCAGTGGATCCAGGTATCCTTACGTGGGCCCCCGGACTTCAACCCTTCCCCACATTCTAAGGGGTCAGTCAATCACTCTTTGGCTATCCAGAGAGTCTATCGAAACTGATGCTCCTACATGAGGGGACACACAGAGAAATCTGTGCCCTGTACTTGCAACTGTTCCGACAGGCTCGAATGCAGGTCTATCCAGATTAAGAATATGTTCTATCCGACTAGGCCACGCTGGAGTTGCCTTCATGATCAAATTTTTCACTTGTATTTATATCTCATAGCAAGGTTAGTTAGTATCTTTTGATCAACAGTTGCAATGATTGATATGTGAAGTTGTTATCTTGTGTTGTCAGTTAGAAATACCTGACAGCTTTGTTTGATGAGGTTGCAGTCCTGACAGGCGGTTTTATGAATGAATGTTGGAGAATTTAGGCTAACTGACATGTTGTGTGTGTGTGTG